>NW_024535243.1:0-7500 GCF_016097555.1 Gigantopelta aegis
GAGGTGACCCAGTGTTTCAGAAGTAATTAAATTTTCATAATTTATTTGTTAGGTAATGATTACTGGATCGGGTTAAGCGATTTACGGATTGAAGGCCATTTTGAGTGGACATCAAAGAAAGCACCTGTCAAGTACACCAGCTGGGATAACAATGAACCAAATAATGCATTTGGAGGAGAACATTGTGCATCAATGCCGCGTTCATTTAGTTTTTATTGGAACGACATCCCTTGTAATACTCAACTGGGATTTATCTGTGAACAGAATTAATTTAGAGGAAATATTATAATAAGTTTAAATAAAGAAGGGTTTTCCAGTAATAAGGTTTAAGATACAATCTTGTTAAGTCATTTATATAAAATGGAATTCGTCTTTGATTACTTTAACGCAAGAAGACATATTATTATATAACATTTAGTGAACTATCTTAAAATACCAGTAAAATAAAAGAGTTATCAGTCACTCAGTGATGATAACACATTTTAGAGTGAAAATTTCACTATTTCACTCTAAAATGTGTTATCGTCACTGTAGAAAGTGTTATCTGCACTGTAAGAAAGCCGGAACTATTTTCCTGCTGGAAC
Source organism: Gigantopelta aegis (assembly GCF_016097555.1). Lineage (NCBI taxonomy): Eukaryota > Metazoa > Mollusca > Gastropoda > Neomphalida > Peltospiridae > Gigantopelta > Gigantopelta aegis. The sequence goes on from NW_024535243.1 coordinate 585, forward strand.
TTTTAAAATAAAGCTAAATTGCCAAAAGTTATATAATAAATAGAAAAGTTCATGTTTTTTTGTCACATATGATTTATTTCTCATCTCGTGAAGTTTGCAATCATATCACACTCGTCGCGCAAGTGCGAGTCGTGAGATATGTTTGCAAACTTCACTCGATGAGATATAAATCATATCTGACAAAAAAAAAAACATGAAATATCCTCTATATTGTTTAGAGCTGTCAGAATTATATCTACTAGTATCTACTAATAAATGCACAAAAATAGATACTACCTAAACATTTTTTATAATACCAAACATGTAATTTGGTGCCTCGAATTTGTATTTAAAAATAAATTAACTACATATGAAAAATATGAGAAGACTTTGTGGATAACGGCTCATATAAAGTGCATGCGGCGCGAGTGTGTGGTCTCAAAGATAACTACTAACCAGTAACAACTAACACACTGTCCTGAACACACAGCCCAGATAGTTGAGGTGTGTGTCCAGGACAGCGTGCTTGAACCTCAATTGGATATAAGCACGAAAATAATATAAAATTAGTGAAATGAAATGCAAATCGGCCAGCTGGAACGTAGTTGGTTTAAGCAACAGACACAACAGTCCGACCGCACGCATGCGCCGCGTCCAATCTATATATGAGCGTTAACGTACAAACGCAAATTGTGACGACTGACGTTTAACATTGCAATGCAGCTAGCAAATTAAGTCATTTCATTACAATGTTTATAGGCATGACGCAATGATAAAAAAACATATATAATAGTTTCATTGGAAACACAAAAACTGATGAATATTTCTTCCGCTAAGCCGCCATTATTGAACTTTTAATTATAACTGTCATAAATAAATAAAGAGTAGGCCCTATGTGACTTCTAAATGGTTTGTGTGTATAATAGCGATGATTGATTATAGTAATACTCGAAACAAAATGTATTACCGATTGTGTTGTAGTGATGTGATGGGCTATGGGACGTTTCGTACCCGTTTTGTTTCGTCCCTGGACGTTTCGTACAGACTACCGTTTTAAACCCTACACGTTTCGTACCCGTTTTGTTTCGTCCCTGGACGTTTCGTACAGACTACCATTTTATACCCTAGACGTTTCGTACCCGTTTTGCTTCGTCCCTGGACGTTTCATACAGACTACCGTTTTATACCCTAGACGTTTCGTACGCGTTTTGTTTCGTCCCTGGACGTTTCGTACAGACTACCGTTTTATACCCTAGACGTTTCGTACCAGTTTTGTTTCGTCCCTGGACGTTTCATACAGACTGCCGTTTTATACCCTAGATATTCCGTCCCCTTGTTAGGACACGTTTTATGTTGAATTGTACATGCATATTGTTTGATCTGTCTTAGTTGTTCACTTGAGGGATTTTAACTGGACTTTTGTTTTTCTTGCAAGGTTCACTCATGCTGACTTTGGACACGGAAAGTCAGTAATTAAAGAAGACAAAAATAACCAAAAAACCATGTTCCTTTGTTGCCCATATGGTTAAAAATATCTTGGTACATATCAAAGTGATACGTCCTACTAGAACGCCAAGTGGGGTGTAACACCTCGGCGTCACACGATTGGCTCATACTATGACCTTGCCGGATCTATCTTTGCTTCACCTGTCATGCATCAGCTGTTTTCATTGACAGTTTTATACAACTAGGTAACTCGCTATAGCTCTTAACAACTGAACATATTTTACTCGGGACATAAACATGATAGTAACACCCTATAATTATCTATTGGTCCTTTAAATGCAGGTGCACGTTTTATAATGAATTATATCTGCGTCCTAGGCCGTTGCGAGGGCGATATTTGATCAGTCCACGTGCAAAATATTTAAATAATGTGTATGACATAATTTCGTGTAACTAAACAGTAATATACCACACAAACAGTTATGTTTGTAATATTTTTATTGACAATAACAAATACTGTATTAAAGATTAAACTATTAAAGATTATTAAATAGTATATTAAATATTTAGAAATTACGGTCTTTTCGTTCCCGCAGTAAGCATGTTTGAATTTTGTTGGCAAAAGTGCAAGAAGCAACTAAGACAGACCAAAAAATATGCATTGTCAGTTCAACATAGAACGTATCCAGGGGGGCGAAACGTCTAGGCACGAAACAAAACGGGTACAAAACGTAACATAACGGATGAGATGTGTCAAGCTGGATCAACTGAGTACGTTGTCACCCTAACCCTAATCGTCTAAAAATAATTTATATAAAATTTTCGAGTTCAGAATGTCAGTCAGTGTCTGTGTATTCGGTGTGTTTCTGAAGGTATGAGAGAGAGAGAGAGAGAGAGAGAGAGAGAGAGAGAGAGAGAGAGAGAGAGAGAGAGAGAGAGAGAGCCCCCGACCCCCCCCCCCCCCCAGCCTACGCCCCTGAATTTCTTTATTATCCACATTATCCATAATATATATATATTTTTTTTAAATAACAAGGACCATATCAACACGTTTCAAACATAGCTAGGAGACGATGAAATGACGTCATGCTGTTAAGCGATTACATTGAGCTACATGTAAATTAAATTAAATTACGACGTCGCTTCCCAAAATTACATTTTAGGAGAGAAGACACTTTTTGCAGACTTATAGAACTCCTTCTTGGCAGGCTACACGAATGGCATGTTTGTGTAATGTGTCTGATAATGAAGAGAAGGATTCTTTCTGCTGAAACAATAGTCTTGGTCATGCTTCAGTTACAGACGTTATTGGACTGTTCAAGTATATTAAAACGATCAATGATAATTATGGACAAAACCCCAATGTGCAGAATATATTATTTCAAACATGTCCAACACTATCGTGGACAAAAACATTCAAAATTGTGTTTAATGGTAAGCTTGATCGATTAGCATTCCTTTGACGTTATCAGAAAGAGGATAGTGTCACAGATGTTGTGGGATGCTTGATGGACTGGTATTCCTACCTGTTTCCATTTCCCATAAGGTAGGCAAATATAAGCTACTCGTTCCGATAAACAGCAAGGGGACTTTTATATGCAGCATCCATATACAGGATAGTACACACAGGTACCACGACCTTTCTTACCCTAGTTGTGGAGCATTGGTTGCAACGAGAAATAGCCCAATGGGTCCAGGCCCACCAACGGTTAGTAATCTTGAACCGTTACACACCAGACGAGCGCTATACCACTGGACTAAAGGAAGGAAATGTTTTATTTAATTCAACACATTTATGGATATATGGCGTCGGGCATATGGTTAAGGACCACACAGGTATAAAGGGAGGAAACCCGCTGTCGTTATTTCACGGGCTACTCTTTTTCGTTTGGCAACAAGGTATATTTTATAAGCACAATTCCATAGACAGGATAGCACATACCACGGCCTTTGATATACGAGTCGTGGTGCACCTACTGGAGGTAGAAATACCACTGGACTACGTCAAACATTGATTTAATCATCATCGGCTATTGGATGTTAAACACATGGTCATTTGGACACTCATAGAGAGAAAACCCCCTACATGTTTTCATTAGAAGCAAGGTATCTTTTATATGCACCACCCTATAGACAGGATAGCACATACCACGGCATACGATATACCAGTCGTGATGCACTGGCTGGGACGAGAAATACCCTAATGGGACCACCGACGGGGATCGATCCTAGACCGACCGCGCATCAAGCGAGCGCTTTACCATTGGGCTACGTCCCGCCCCTGTAACAAAATGGTCGTACTCACAATGAGTTTACACCTGTCGTGTATCCACCACGTATCCAACGGCTGGCGATGTTGAACATGAGATGACCATGTGTGAACCTCAAGTATAGCATATTGCATATTGACGTTTCTGATTGGTTGAAACATTCTTCATCCGGGAATAAAACACCTATTTACTGAATCCGTTTTAGATTGCTTGCACATGATAGGAATTGAATATAGCAGTCACACACTATCGACATAACACCTTCACTTTGCTATTTGACAAACCATATTTCATAATATGTTAAACGCACATACATTTATTCCAATGCAGAATGTTTTGAAAATTAAAAAAATTGTTTTGTTTAACGACACCACTAGAGCACAACAACAACAAAAACCCCACACAAAAACAATATGTATGTAATGTTACTAACAGGGAGAGGTTGACTGAAAAGCAATTTGTTGAATTTCAAGTACATATTATGGAAACTGTGAAATGTCATGAGAAACCGTTTGTTTAGTTCAACGACACCACTAGAGCACACTGACTTATTAATAATCGGCTACTGGATGTCAAACATTTGGTAATTGTTTTACATATTCTTATTTAGGAAACCCGCTACATTTTTCCATTATGAGCAAGGGATCTTTTATATGCACCATCCACCGACATGGTAGCATATACCACGCCTTTGATATACCAGTAGTGGTGCACTGTCTGGAACACTAGTGGGGATCGATCCCACACTGACCGCACTTCACGCGAGCGCTGCAGGCCCGTAGCTAAGGGGGCCAAGGGTCGCGTTAAGATGCGTTCATGCATCCCTGAACGTATGGAAAGAAGACTTGGACGCCTGCTCATCACCATAAGTGATAATAAAACTGGCCAGTTTATTTTCAAAGACGCATTCCTGACGCATGTTTATTCGATTATTTCATCATCACCACGTCCTGAGTGATATGGACGCATGGACGCAGTTAGCCAAGTCAAACAATCCGTCACTCATAATCCCGTCATGATCTCCACTATCGTTCCTACTATAAACCTATTGTAAAAAATGAGTAAAAATCACTTTCTTCTCCTGATCGTCTGGTGGAATTGTGGGAGTGACAAGACGAGTCTATATTTTGAAAGGTATACAGGACGCTTCGGTTGATTACGGTATATTCTCTCAGGCCGAAACGCCATCGAAAATCCTCGTATGGCCAATGCACATCACAATCAATGGGGTTTCCGTAAGCAGCACATGGACTACGTTACTGACACTGGAGCCGTGTTAACAGTCGACGTGTACCTTACTATAGTGGAAAGATGAAATGTCACAATAACTTAAAGGGGCATACCCTAGTTTTTAAACACTAAGGCATATTTTTCACTATTATAGCTAGGGTTTTTTGACAACTAAAATTATACTTTACTTAGATTTTATGGTTTAGATTATCAATTTCCGTACATTCGAATTGTTTTTGGTCATCCTGGTGCTTTTAATATCACAAAATGCATTTCTCATATCTTTTAAAACGCACGTGCGTTTGAGAAGTAACAGTTATGGAGTCTATTTTAGAGGGTATTTCACCATTTCAAAGTCACAGACTCATGTTTCACTCAATTGTAACTTGATCCAAATGTTTTTACAGATTTGTAGATTAACTAAACTTGGTGTTAATTTTCACGCGTTGAAACTAGGGTCTGTCCCTTTAATAATTGCAGCCACTATATAAACAAAGTACATCAATATATCACTATGCGTCTGAACAGTGGTATAGTTTAGGTATTGTGTGGATTTGTTTAATTATTTATTTAAACCATTAACACGACTATCAAAATTAAAGTCTACAAAATGACGGCATTATGACGCAGATTCGCCGCAATGATATTGGGCAATCGGAAATCCTTGTAACGTCTGTCGAAACAGAACTGAGTGTAGCTATACAGTTTACTAGCGTAGGAAGCTGGGGGGGGGGGGGGGGAGGAGTGGGGGCATGTGCTCCCCACTTTTCAGATATTTTGCTTTCTATTTGCTTTATAATAGTGTAAATATAAAAGTTAAATATAAAAGTTTTATCGAGTTTGGTGTCAAAATAAAGGGAATTTAAAACTGAATAACATTCTTATCCTCGTGACCTACTTTCCAAACGTTTTTATTTTGAAAGATAAACATCGTTTTTGGTACCAAAATTAAGGGTATAATAATATGGACTCATGGATTTTAGAATGGACTCATGGAAATGGGCCAATTCAGGAGCAAATGAGTTCACTGGAAAGAAATGGAGTCCTGGGAAAAAATCCTTAATGCTACCCGGGGGGGGGGGGGGGGGGGGGGGGGGGGGGGGGGGGGGCGATGCGATGGGTGCGAATGGACCCCCGCGCGAAAATTGGAGTTCCGCTAAATTTATGTTTCCACGCATCCACACCCCACACTCCACACCCCACCCACCCGCATAAAACCGGCTGGCTACGGGCCTAGCGCTTTACCTTCTCTATACCATGCATTTTGGTGGCATCGTCTGTGATATTGACAGGCCATACCAAACGTTTCTTAGGCCTTTCATGTGCCACTCGTGGCGCACTGGGTGGAACGAGAAATGACTCAATGGGCCGATCCTATACCGGCCGCGCGTCAGACAATCGCTTTACCACAGGGCTACGTCCCGTCGACAAGACAACAGATGTCTCGACGATTTATATACCAACTGTGGGACGTTTGTTGCAATGGGAAAGCATATAGCGCATTTCGTAAACGTTCTGTCAAAACAGGCAGGAAGGAAGGACATGCTTTATTTAATGACGCACTCGACACATTGTTGTTTTATTTTACGGTTATATGGCGTCCGACATAGTATTATGGACGACACAGATATTGAGAGAGGAAACCCGCTGTCGCCACTTCATTGTGCTACTCTTTTCGATTAGAAGCAGGGGATCTTTTATATGCACCATCCCGCAGACAAGGTAGTACATACCACGGCCTTTGATATACCGGTCGAGGTGCACTCGCTGGAACGAGAAATAGCCCAGACCGATCGCGCATCGAGCGAGCGCTTTTACCACTGGGCTACGTCCCGCCCCCTAACACAGACAAGGTTGATACTAATTGTTAATAGAAGAAAGAGTCGACGATTAAACAAATGGCAAGCACCACTACAATTGCTAGTGTCCATTGTAACATTAGTGGTTAGGTGAACATTAGTGGGGTCCTTACCGGCCTCGGTGGTGCCGTG
>NW_024535244.1:0-11910 GCF_016097555.1 Gigantopelta aegis
ACCACAACAAACAAAAAATCACAACACACCCAACAAAACCAAACAACAAAAAAAACCCCCAAAAACAAAAAAACACACACACACACAAAAACAAAACACAAACAAACACAAAAAAACCCAAAAAACAAAAAAAAAAAAAAAAAAAAAAAAAACCAAAACACAACACAAAAACAACAAACCAAAACAACAAATCAAACAAAAAACCACACACAAAACAACAAAAAAAAACAACCAACAAAAAAACAAACACAAAACAAAACAAAAAAAACACACACCAAACAAAAAACAAACAACAAACAAAAAACACACATCAAAAAACAAACAAAACACAAACAAAAACCAAAAAAACAACAACAAAAACAAAAAAACAAAAAACAAACAATCAAACACAAAAAAATCAAAAAACCAACCAAAAAACAAAAAAACAAAAACAACAACAAAAAATCAACAAAACAAAACAAAAAACACACAAAAAAAAAAAAAAAAACAACAAAAAAAAACCAAAAAACACACCCCAAACACAACCAACAAAAAAAAACAAAAACCAAAAAACACCCAAATCCACAAAAACACAAAAAAAAAAAAAAAAAAAACCCATCCAAAAACAAAAACAAAAAAAACCAACAAAAAAAAAAATCAAACAAAACAACATAAAACACAAAAATAAAAACAAAAACAACAAAACAAACCAAAAACACACCAAAACAACAAAACCAAAAAACCAAAAACAAAAACAAAAAAAAACACAACAAAACAAAACAAAAAAAAAACACAACAATCAAATCAAAAATCCAAAAAAACACCAAAAAACAAACACAAAAAACAACCCAAACCAAAAACAAAAAACACCAACAACAAATCAAAAAACACAAAAAAAACAACCAAACAACAAACAACAAAAACCCACAAAAAAAATCAAAACACCAAAACAAACAAACCACAAACAACAAAAAAACAAACAACCCAAAAACCAAACCAAAAACACAAAAACACAAAAAACAATCCCCAACAAAAAAACAAAACCAAATCCCTCACACAATAAAGCAACACTACCATCAAAAGTAAACAAATACGCAAAAAAAACAATAAGATCTAAAAAAAAACAAAAAAACACAGCAAAAAACAAAATAAAACTACAAAAATCCCACAAAATATAAAACACTACACCATCAACAACATAACCTCAACACCAAAAAACTACAAAAACTAAAAAAAACAACAAAAAACCCTAAAACAAAACATCAATGAAATACAACTTCTCAACAAAAAATAAAAAAAAAATTAACCACACAACACACAAGCAGTACAAAAACCCCCCCCAAAAACAGTATAGCACATAGCATCAACACACCAATATCCTACACACGAAGCATGCACACCTAATAAAACACATACATCAGACTCGCAAAGAACACACACCACCAAAAAACACCTTCCACCTTACACACAGAAATCTCCAACCCAAAAAACAAACACACAATCACCACCCACAAAAAATCATCAACCCAAAACACATCCCAACTCACACCGTCATACGAACCATAAAACCCATCAGCGTCACACAACACCAAACAGAAGCAAAAACCCAACACGACAACAAAATCCCACAAAACATCACCACCATTCACAAAATAAACAACAAAGAAAAAAACCCCAATACCATCAAATACTACAAAAACACAACATCAAACAAAAACACACCACACAATCACCCCCACAAGACTAAATCAACAAACAAACCCATCACAACAACCACCCAAACTCAACAAAACAACCACATCAAAAAAACCACAGAACCTAACAAAAAAAAAAACAAACCAACAATAAAACCACTAACAACCTCACCAAACCAAACCAACTCAATCATATAACAAAAAACATCAACAAAAACACCAAAAAACGTAACACCAAAACACAAACCACCACCCACACAAAAAAACCCAAAAAAACAACAATCACCACAACACACAACATAATCAACAAACATCACAAACAACCAAACAACACAATAAAAAAAAATAAACAAAACCCCCACCACACACAAAGACACTAAACAATAAAAAAAAACAAACAACAAAAAACCAACCCCAAAAAAGACAATAAAAAAAACAAAACTTACCACTATAAACACAACCGAAAACCAACAAAACCCACATACTAAAAAAAAAAAAATACACTAAATACAACAAATTCAAAAGCTCCCCACAACAACCAAATCCCTACCCCAAACAATCAAAACACACAACAAAACCAATAGAAAAAAAACCACAAAAACCTTCAAATAAAAAAAAAAACAAAACAGAAACTAAAAACACCAAAATAACTCACAAAAACAAAAAATAAAAAAAACACACACAAACTACCACCCAACACACATAAACAAACAATAAACAAACACAAACCAACAACTCCAGACACAGCAGTCAAACAACAACAAATAAAAAACCAACAAACTACCAAACACAAACCCAAAACAAAAAAACATAAAAAAAAAAACAAAACATCCAACATACACCAAAACAACAACCCTCACACAACAAAAAAAACCAACAAACAAACAATAAAACAACAAAAAACTACAAAACAAAAAAACAAAAACCAAAACAAAAACCAAAACAACCCAACCAAAAACACAAACAAAACAAAAATAATACCAAACACAACAACATTCAACAAACAAAAACCCTAAACCAACAAAACAAACCATCAAAAACACACACACAACCAAAAACAAACAACAACGACTCACAAAAAACGTACAAGCCTGAACAAAAAAAAGAATCCAAACACACCAAAAGAAAAAACAAAATAGGAACACAACCACAACCCACAAAACTCAAAAACAACACAAAAAAAAATAAAAACACACAACAAAACAAACAAAAGAAAAAAAAAACCACCAAAACAAAACCATAATCCAAATCCCCAACCAAAAAAAATACAAACAAAAAAAAGCGGAAAAACAACCAAAACAAAACCATAAACAAACTCCAAACAAAAAAAACCAAACAAATACCAATACTCAAACCAACAACCAACAAACAAAAAACAAACAAACAAATCCCACATAACCACAAAAATATAAACTACAAACAAATGAAAAAAAAGAACGAAAACAACTCACACAAAACAATCAAAAAAAAAAAACAAAACAAAAAAAACCAAAAAAGCCAACAAAAACAAAATAAATCCAACAAACAAACAAAACAAAACAATAAAACAAAAAATAACAAAAAACACAAAAACACAACATAAAACAAAAAACAACAACACAAAAAACAAAAAACAAAACTAACAACAAACAGAACCCAAACAAAAACAACACAAACAAACAAAACCAACAACAACACTGAAACACAAAACTAAAACAAACAATAACAATAAACACAAAATAACATAACACAATCCCAACACACAAAACCACAAACGAAAAAAACAAAAAACATTCAACAAAAACCAACAATAAAAACAATAACCAAAATAACAACAAAAAAACACATACAAAACCTCTAACAAAACACAAAAACAAAACAAAATAAAACAATAAAACAAAACAAAAATACAACCAAACAAATCAAAAAAACCACACATACAACAACATAAAAACAACACTAAAACATCAACACACAAAAAACAAAAAAACAAAAACAAAAAATTACCCACAAACATATAAAAAAAAAAAAACACCAAGCAATAACCACAAACCACAAAAACATACAAACATAATCAACCAAAACAAATAGCCACAAACACATACAAACACATCCCAAAAAAAAATACCAAAACACACCAACCTACAAAACAACCCAACACACCAACACAAACTAAAAACAAACAAATAAAAAAACAAACAAACAACCACACAAAAAAACAACCAACACAACAACCAAAAAAAAAAAAACACAAAAAAAAAAACACAAACAACAAAAACCAAAAACAAACATACAAACAAACACAAACAAACACACAAAAAGAAAAAAACAAACATACAAAAAACAAACAAAAAAATAAACAAAAACACATAACAAAACCAACTAAACAAAACAAAATAAACAACCACAAAACACACACAAACAAAAAAAAACAAACAAACCACAAACACATCAATAAAAAACCAACAAAAAAAAAAAAAAACAACATAAACAAAAAAAAAAAAAAAAAAAAGACCAAAAAAACACACCACAAAAAACAAAAAAAAACAAACATAAACAAACAAACAAAAATAAAAAAAAAACACAAACCAACACAAAAAAACACAAAACATACAAACAAACCAAAAAAAAAAAATAAAAAAAAACAAACAAACAAAAACAAACACATTAAAATCACATACAACAAATAACACAAAAAAAAAAATACAAAAAACAAAACAAAAAGATCAAACAAAAACAAATTCGAAAACAAACACATAAAACAAAAAAAAACAACCAAAACACAACCACCCACAAACCAAAACACAAAAAAACATCCACCACACAACCCACAACAAAAAAAAACACCACAACAATCAAAAACACAAAAACACAACAACCAACATAACAAACAAAACACTAAACAAAACAAACAACCAAACACCAAAACACCCAACAAAACAACAAACTACACAAACAACACAAAACACAAAACAAAAAAATTAAAATAATAAAAAAAAAAAAAAAAAAAAAAATACGAAAACACAAAACAAAAACAACACAAAAAAAAAATTAACCACATACAAAAACACCACTCCCCAACAAAACACATAAACACAAAACCAAATCAACACAAACACAAACCAAAACAACAAACAAACAACCACAAACAAACCCAAAAAACAAACAACACAACCATACACACAAAAAACAAACAACACAAACCCCAAAAAACAACAACCACAAAGAAACAACAAAAAAAAACACAAACACACAAATCACAAACAATGAACAACAAACACACATACAAAAACACAAAACACACACACCACAAACAAAACACAACAACACACACAAACCACACCCAAACAACACCAAACCACACAACCAACAAACACCAATACACACAAAACACACACAAAAAAACATATACCACCAAGAAAACACACAACACACACAAAACAAACAACAACACACAAAACCAAACAAAAAAAAACACTAATAAAACAAATAAAACAAGACACACTCAAAAGATACAAAACATAAACACACACACAAACAAAAAAAAAACACAAAACAAAAACATACATACAAACAACCAAACACACATAAACGATACAAACAAACAAACACAAAATACAAAACATACACATATTAACACAAAAAAACACAATAACAAACATACACACAACACACTCACAAAACAACATCAACAACACACACAACAAAAATCACAACAAAACACACACACCACAAACACACAACAAACACAAACACCCACAAACACCACACAACACACCACAACACAACACAACACACACACCAACAAAAACACACAAACAACACACAATACCCATCACACAACATCAATACCCACAAACAACTCCAAAACCACACAAACACAACACAATACACAACATACACAAAAACCAACACACATACCACAACAAAAAAACACACAACACACATAACCAAACAAACACACACACCACACAAACCACACACAAAACACCACACAACACAAAAACATACACAAACACACACCAACACACAAACTACACACCACACAAACAAACACAACACACATCACACCACATACACACAAACAACTCACAACACACAACACACCACACCACACACACACAACACACAACACACACAACACACATATACATCAACACACACACAAAACATAAACACAACACACAAAACCCATACAACACAACACAAACACACACACACACACACACACAAAACCTACCAACATACACAACACAATAAACAAAACTCACAACAACACACACCACACATAACATCTACATCAACAAACACACACATACACACATACAAATACACACACAACACACACCCACACACATAGACCACACACAAACACCAACAACACACACACCCACACACAATACACACCTACACACCACAACAAACAAACAAACACACCAACACACACAACCACACATACAAACACATAACACACACACAAACACACACACACACAAAACACACACACACACACCAACACACCAAACACACACACACTACACACACACATACACATATACACAAACATACAAATACACACACACAAACACATACACACACCACACATACAAACAAACACAACACACACACACATCAAACAACATTACAACACAACATACACACACACATACACACACACATACAAAACACACACATACACACACACAAACAAACACAAACTAACACCCAACCAACACACCAAACAAACACACACACTCAAACACACAAACAACACACAAAATACACACAAACACACCATACACACACACACACATAAACACACCTCACACACACAACACAAATGCAACAAAAAAACACACACACACATACACACACACACACACCATTAACAACATACACCACACACACAAAACCCACACAACATACACACACCATCACACACATCCAACACACACAAATACAACAACTAACACACACACAACAAACACACACTCCACAAACAAACACAACACACATAACAACACACAACCCACAAACACACACATTAAAAACACACCAACCAACACACAAACACACAACATCAAACCACACCAACAACACACCTCAAAACACAACACACACAAACACAAACACTACAACCACATACAAAAACATACTCACACCAAGAACAAAAAACAACACAAACACACAGGAACACACACACACAAACAAACCCAACAAACCACACACAACACCACACCATACAACACACACATAAACACACACCAACACCCACTACAAAACAACACAATACAAATAACACACACAAAACACACACCACAAACACACACACACACAACAAAAAAGACACAACTCACAAACCTCCAAAACCACTAATAAAACACAACCCCAAAACACACCACACCACACACAACACATAACTCACAAACACACAACACATACCAACACAAAACACACAAACAAACACACACACATAACACACACCACCACACACATACACACACAACAAACCACACACACACACAAACATCACACACACACACAAATACACACACACACATACACAAAACATAAATACACACAAAACATAACCACACACACACACACCAACACATCTACACACACACACACACCAACACACACACCCCACACACAACATTACACGAAACACAACAAAAACACACACACCCACACAAACAACACATACACACACACACACACACACAAAAACATACACCTCCCACACAACATAAAACAGACACAACAACCGAATCACACAACACAAAACACACACACCACCATACACACACACACACATAAACACAACACACATACACAACAACCCCACACACACACACACACCAACACACATAAACACAAACACACACACACACAAACCACCTCACATACACACATACACACAAAACACAATAAACACAACACCACCAAACTCCACAAAACACACTAACCATAAACAAATAACACACACACACACCACCACACACCCCACATACACATACACGCTACACATACACAAACACAACCCACACTACAAACACCACACACACAAATCACACAACCACACACACACACACACACATACAATACACACACAAACACACCCAAACAACACACAAACATACAAACAAAAACACACACACTACACAACACAATCCCACACACACACACATACACCACACACACACAACACCACACACACACACACATACACATTCACAACAAAACACACCCACACACAACACACACACACATCACACAACACACAAACAGTCAACACAACACAGCACACAAACACTCCCACAAAAAAACACACACAGTCAAACCAGATAACACAACAACACATCCACAACACACACACACACACAAACACACACACACACAAACCATAAAACACAACAAACAAAAAACATACACACAACACACACATACACACAACTACAAACAGCACAAAAATACACATAACACACAACAGTACCAAAAAAAACACACAAACACACATACACAACACACACACATCATGAACACAACACAAACACAAACACACAAATCGACACATACACAACATACTACACACAAATACACAAACACACAAACAAAATAAAACACACACAAACATAACACAAAACACACACATTACACACACACACATACACACAAACATACAAACACAATCATAACACACATAAACACATACACATACACACATACACCATACATCCTCAACACA
The DNA here is from genome assembly GCF_016097555.1 of Gigantopelta aegis. Taxonomy (NCBI): domain Eukaryota; kingdom Metazoa; phylum Mollusca; class Gastropoda; order Neomphalida; family Peltospiridae; genus Gigantopelta; species Gigantopelta aegis. Next base: position 8,401 of record NW_024535244.1, read on the forward strand.
CACACACACATACACACACACACTACTACAAACAACCACAACTAACAACATAACACACATACACAAATACAAAACACACACAAACACAATAAAACACAACACAACAACACACACACAAACACACAACATACACACACACCACACATACACAACAACATACATACATACACAAACAACACACACACACACACTCACACAAAACACATACGACACACAACACACAACAACACACACACACACACCACACACAAAACACAAACACACCAAAAAACCACAAACAACACATACAAACACAGACCACCACACACACACCAACCATACATAAAACACACACTCACCATCACACACACATAACACACACACCACACACACATATACCACATACACATACACACACACCACCCAAACACACATACAACACAAACACACATACACAACACACACACATAAACACCACTACATCACCACACACACACACATAACACAACATCACACACAACACACTCACACCACACACACCCTACCATACACACATACACAATCACACCAAATCACACACACACACTACACACATATACACCACAACACACACACACACACACACCACAATACACACCCCCTCACACATACACACATACACCATCAACACATACTCACACACCATCACACACATACACACACACACAAACACACACATACACACATACACACCACACTACACACAACAAAACATACACACCACACAACACACAATACACACATCACTCACACACACAACACTCTACACATACAACACACTCCATACACACACTACACAACACACACACACACACACTCACACACAATCAAACACCAACACAACACCCACACATACACACAATACACACACACGACACCTCACATACACACACTTCACACACATACACCACATACACACACACAAACACACACACAACACACACACCACACCACATAACACACAACACACACATACACACACACACACACACAACACACAACCACACACATACCCACACACACACACTACACACTACACACACACACACATACACACATACACACACATATACACTACCACACACACATACACACAAACACACATACACAAACTACACACACAAATACACACATACACTACCACACATCCACACACAATACCCAACATACACTACCATACACACACACATACTCACACAACATAACACACATCCACCCACACACACACACCCACACAACCCTACACATACACAACACACCACACACACCACATATACACACCATACACATACACAACACATACACACATACACACAACACATACAACACACACACCAACACACACTCCACAACACACACAATCACACACAACATACACACACAATAACACACACTCAACCCACATACACCACACACATACTCACATACACACATACACGACACACATACCCCACATCACTACACTCGAAGGAAAACACACTACACACACACATACCCACACATACCACAAACATCACAAACACATACACCACCATACACACAATACACACATAAGACACCTTGAACATACACACACACACATACAATCAAAAAACTTATATCACTACACACATACAGACCGATAAACAATTAAACACTAATACACAAACACCGCGCACTACCAACACCAAACCAATACACAGGTGACACATACCCACATACACCATCATAATATTCATACACACCATACACACACACACACAAACACATATAAACACCAAGATACAATCTCCACCAAAATACAACATACATACCTACACATAGACACCTCCAACACCACAACACCATACACACATACAGGACACACATACAGAAAAAATGCACATCAGCTTACATAAACACATAACACATACCTCCAAATTCACACATACAAACACAATAGACACATATACACAAACAACATAAATACACATACAAAACACATACAAAGCACCTGTACACACCATACCACAATCACAACATACCACACCATACACACCAAAACTACACTACACATACAAAAAATAACACATCCACACACATACACACTACACACTATATTAAAACAAATGCCCAAGAGAAAATACACTCCAAAACCACGAAACACAAGAAAAAGCAATATCCAAAAGAAAAATCAAAAACAGAGAAAACCAAACAAAAAAAAACAAAAAAAAACCATTATTCCAACTGCCTTTTTATTCTCAAAACCGCACCCGACTAAACCCCACCGGCAACACAGCCTCAGAAAAAAAGCCAAAAAATTACGCACAAATCAAAGCACAATCAAGTCAAATGAAAAAAAAAAACAAACCAAACACAAACGATCATCAAAAAAAAAGAAACAAACACAACATACAACAAACACAACGCAACCAAAACTACAGCAACAAAAACAAAAAAAAAAAAAAAAAAAACAAACCTACAAACAAACAAACCAAAAAAAAACCTAAACTACAACAAAACACCAAACAACCTACATACCTCAACCTCCACTCCGCACAACAACAAAAAACAAAAAACACGACACAAACACACCCCAAACCATCACAAAACAAAACAAAAAACACCCAAAACAAAAACAAAACATCAAAAAAATCACCACAAAACATCACAAAACAAAAAACATCCACAAAAAAAAAACAACACAAACACCCAAAAAAAAAAAAAAACACAAAAACAACCAAAAAAAACCATCAAACCACAAAAAACAAAAAAAGCAAACACCCCCACACAGAAAGACAAGTCCCACAAACAGTCAAAACCACAAACAAAAACAACAAAATAATACAAAATAAAAACACAAAACTTAACAGGAAACCACAAACCTTAAAATAAATCAAAACCAGTCACAAAAAAATTCAATCACAACAAAACATCCAAAAACAAACCAAACACAAAACACAACACAACAAACAACACACCCCACAACCACAAAAAACAAACACAAATCCCAACAAATCTCAACCAAACACCCAACAAACACACATCATCACAAACAACAACACAAATCACACAACACAACATTCACAACACCAAATTCAACACAACAACAATCCATCAAAAAACAAACACACCCAACACAATTTCAAACAACACAACAACACAAACCACATCACAAACAAACAACACACACACAAAAACACACCAAACCAAAAACACACAACACAACACAAAAACCCAACAAAAACAACAACACCCACATCAACCACAAAAATCAACAAACAAAAACACAACCACACAAACCACCAACACAAAAACAATCAACAACACAAACACAAAACACATCAACAAACAACATACACCAACAACAACAAAACACCAACCACAACAAACACAAAAAACAAAACACCACAAACACCCAAAACACCACACATCAAAACACAACAACACAACAAAAACAAAAAACCAAACCAACCAACACACCAACATCACCAAAACACAACACCAAATCAAAACCCACAAAACAACACAACC
>NW_024535245.1:0-12141 GCF_016097555.1 Gigantopelta aegis
ATAAATATGTAACCTTTTCAATAAAATTTTATAGTTTTTTTAATCCTGTAACGTTTAGAGCTTAAGATATTCAGTAGTCTCTCCATTGTAATGATGTTGAAAATCAATAGTTTTTCTAGTGTTAGTTTCAATTCTATAACTACATTAAAAACATTGACTGTGATAGAAACTTGACTCACTTATATCTTCGCTATACAAAATAGCTCACAAAGTCCATATCTCAAACATAAATTACTTTTATACTTTAACAGATAATAGCTCTTTATGAAATAAAAAAGTTCAAGTGGACATGAAGAAACGTCTTTATGAAGTGTTATCAAGTAAAATGATCATATGGGGATTTTATTATAATAAGTCATAAATAGTGTGGACATGAAAGACATAATCAGAAATGGGAAAATTCCTATCTTAAAATAGAATTATGTATTCGTGAATACAGTGATTTTGGGAGTGATAAAACTTGCTACATTGTATGAGCTTTGGAATAGACATACACAGAGACATAAAACAAGTACTGTAACCCTCACTCACATTAACGACCATGTGGTTAATAATTCTATACAGACACATAAGAGCGACAGACAAATACAGTACTGTAAAACCTTCACTACTAAATTATTTTATACATTAATATCAATAGACTAAACTGAGTATTTTGAGCTCTTGTAGTTGCTATTTGTCAAATTTGGGCTATCTAGCAAGTTGAACTTGTCTTCTCAGTAGGATTATATAAATTAACAGATGACATATAATGACATCATACTTGTTGATAATAATGTATTCTCTACCATAACAAACAGCATTTTAATCCCAAGACGACCACGTAATAGGAATTATGAAGTATAGGAAACTAATCTACTGAGTAAAGGACATGTTACACAATATATACCAGATATTGACATATTACTTACACATTATTGATAGTTACTTTAAATCATCATAGATAGTAAGGTACTACTACAGCAGTTAATAGTGTACGTATAATAATGAAGATAGTTCAGAAGTGAGTAGAGATATTCCTTTACAACACGATCAGCAGATACCATCATATGCCACACCACACCCATACGTCTAACCACGCCTCTTAAATCTTGGGTGTGGTTCTTTGCTGCAATGGATCAAGTAGATTGGTGAGTACTTATAAAGTATAAAATTATACTTAAATGATGAATTCATTCATTACACTTCAATATGATTGGTCAGTTTTTTGTCCAGTCCACTCAATATCCGCCATATTCAAGATATTCCCTCTATCTAAACTACAAACATGACCTGGTGGATTACTTTAGGTTATCTGATCTAATATAAGTAACGTATGTACTTGACCCTATAGTTTGTATATAGGTCATGTCCATATACTTAGTACAATGTACTATATTAGTAGTTACTGTACTCTTGTTATAGTCATGTCTTCTATAATATTATGTCTACTGTATTATAAAACTATGTTGTATATGATCTTGTTTATGTGTAATGTTACATTTATTAACTTTAATATCTTTGTTAGGATAACTTACTGATTAAATCTGCTGAAAGAGGACAACTAGATAAGTGAAAGAAGCTTTACAACAAGGAGCAAATGTCAATGCTCAAGAATCATTTGTAAGTGTGTCACAATATAGTACTATTCAGAGATGATAATGTCTTATGATAAGAGTTCTTGTTATTATCAAATCATCATAATTATTTACATATATGATATATAATTGTTATAGTTATTATAATAATAATCACAATATATACTTTCAATCAACCTAGTATAAATTAATGTGTGTGGTACAAGGTCTTTACTAAAGTTTAATCATGTTTAAAACTTTTATATATAACATTTGAGATATGTCAATGAATGGATACATAAAGAGTTTACTCTGTGCTGAGGGGTGTGGCTTGAATTGCTTACTGCATCCTCACATTTCTTTCTATAATTATATACATGATAAACTCAAATAAACTAATCCATACTGTACTATTCATAGTGCTTAACATGTTGTACATGACAAAATATTAGGAGTTAATTAACTTTTGTATGTACATCTTGTGTTTGAAAATTTTCATGATGTTAATTATTACATGAACCTTTTTGGAGATGGAGTTTCCTGATTTATGGTCAATTGTTTTAATATTTTATAATCATATGTAATTTGTAGATTTATTGTAATGATTAGATGTGGTGATTAGATGTGGTGTGGAAAATGTGCTTAAATGCTCACTCAACTGATAGTTGAGTTTTAGGTTTTTTTTGTAATACAATTTAAGAAAAAAATTTACAATGAGACTTAGTCGTCAATATAGTAATAATATGATTTATGAACATTTGAAGTTACCATGTAAGAACCTGTAACTTCACAATGTAAAAGGAATGTGTAACTGTCAATCAATATACAAACAGCTAAATGGCTGCACTCTGGTCATGACCAAATTTGTATGCTTAACCCTTTGGCGCACGCGGATGCAAAATTGCATCCACCCGGGCGGTTCGAACTTGGCGCGGATGCAAATTTGCATCCATCACTATGAACACCTTTCAAGCAACTATTCTTTGTAAAACGCGAACTAATCTTGTCAAAGCATGATTACTGTATTCTATCTAACTGGCAATGGCTCAATCTAACAGAAGAAGCGAGCGCTTACCCCCTCATCCCGAGTTTTTTGATCGAGTACATTGATGGTATTCCTAGCGAGGATTAGGATGATGATTTGATGGCTGCGTGGACAATCCTTTAATCCTCAATGATGGAGAAGCAGAAGCAACCAGTTCTTTTCAGAACTATTCCACCAGACATAGCCCCACCAATTAAGATAATGAGCATTCCATCAGCTACATTATTAGTGATACTGATGCAGGCAACACCAGCTCCCTCCATTCCATTCGTCTATCCCATGCACTCACTTCTCTAACTAAGCCTACACCTACTTTAGCTCAAATGTTCTCAGCAACTACACCTATCAGTACTGTTACCTGAGCAACTACTTATAAGTCCTATCAATTCTCATCATCGACAACAAGACCAAATAAACCTCTTACATTGTAAACCTGATAGGTACTTATATAATACATGTTATTACACAGAAATTGTAAATAATAATAATCTTTTACAGTACATGCATTTACTGCTGCACCAGGCATCACTGATAACACCATGCGCACACCATTGGCGTTTTTCAATCAGTTCTTTACTTCTAAGTGAAAGATCTCATTTATACTGCGACAGTCCAATTTGCTGACAAGAGCTTGCATCATCCGAGGAATACCTGGATATGCATCGTCATGCACGTGGTAATGAGTGGAGAAAGAAACCCTATGGACAGAAGTGAAGTCAATCCTTTCTTGGCAATCATTATAACAATGGTGTTTGTTGGTTATCCAAATTTGAGGTAATTATATAAAAAGGCTAATTTAATTGTATTCATTCTCTGGTAATTAATTCATTGTCTGGTAATAATGTTCATTGTATTTTAATAATATTATAATCATCACCAATCATTATCAGAGAAGGAATATTGTACCAAAGAATATGAATATGAAAGCTTTATTATAAAGTACAAGTTATTAGCTTTATTAGCTAAATGACTATGAATTTTATTAGCTCTTTTCTAATAAACTTTAGGCATTTGTAATTAGAAATACCATATATATACATAATTAGATCTTACTGGAGTATGAAGTGGTCATTTTACAACGAGTTGTTCACAGCAATTATGTCTGGTAGAAGATTCGAGTTTATTAATGAAGTACTTCATTTAAATGATTCAACTAAAATGCCAGAACGAGGTAGCACCAACTATGATAAGTTGTACAAGATCATCCTCTACTTGACCTTATCGTTACAGCGTTTAAATGAGCCTACACACCAGAATAAAAAAATATATCAGTGGACGAGAGTATTATAAGATTCATAGGGAGGCTTAGTTGGATTCAATATATATGGCAAAAAGGCCTACTAGTGGGGATCAAAGTCTGGGTAGCTGCACGATGTAAGATATGCAAAAACATCTTTACATGTACATGAATGTTTTGAGATTTACCATACTAAAAATTCACTACGATCAACCCTTACTCAATATTCATGACTTCAAATCTTCTTCATGTACTATATCATGTACTATATTAAATTATTTATATATATATCATCTACTCCTGATAATAAGAAACCACAAACACACACACACACCACACAAAGTTATCTACTGATAACAAAAAAACCACAAATACACACCTTACATTATACATACACTAGCAAACATTTATAATATTGCCACTCTTTGCCTGACTATATGTTGTGTCTATATGTAGATACTTCTCTCTTGGCTGTGTGTATGTGCACACACACACATACACTTACATTATACATACACTAGTAAACAGTTACAATATATTACCACACTTTGCCTGACTGTATGTTGTGTCTATACATACATGCTTTTCTTCCTGCCTGTGTCTTTGTGTGTGTGCGTTAGTGGTGTGTAAGATACTATACCTCACCTAGTTATAATCATCCAAAACGAAGATTAGAAGACCCATTTTAAGTTTATAATACTATAAGTGAAGAAACGGCAAGGAGAATACTACAAGAAACACAAAAAGTACTTCAGTCATTTGCTTTCTTCTCCGATCGAAAGCTCCACCCAAATAAATTGACAGGATGTGATTGTGTCAGTATGAGATGTGTCCAAGAAGACTTCGTTGTGCACTTAGTTTACATAGTTTGGCTTAGAACAAAGTGTCAACAGACTCCCCACACAATGAATAAAATCAACTGTATGTTCATAAAGATGATCACTCGAGTTCTACTGCTTCAAAACTGGCTTCGAAATGTAAGCGTTTTTTGTCGTAGTATACTGCAGTGTTTAGATTCATTTTATGGCTTTTCTTGTTGTTAGGTAACAACAACAGCCTACCTACACCTCACACTAGCTACTAACGTGAAAGCGTCGTCTTGTTGCTACAGTAAGCTTTTAAAGCGTTTGCTATTGTTTGAAAAAAAAATTATTTGAAAAGTAGCCGCCATGGGCGTGATTACAATTAATTTGCCCCGCCCGTCAAAGGTTAATGACTTGTGAAGTTATGAATATGATTAAACTCATTATGAATGTAATTACAAATATCTTGTAATTGACAATAGGTGTGTTTGATCAACACTGTCTTACTAGTTGTGTGTTCCTTCCTTCTTTGTATGTTTATTGGTTCATGGACCAGATTATATATTTATTGTTCACTATGTGTACAGTCTATTTGTTGTCACTTCACATTATTTAGTTAATAATCAATGATAACATTACTTAATGAGATATGAATTAAATATGTGATGTCATATTTTTTCATGTACATGTATAATTATTAAATTACATTTTAATATTATATCACTTATCATTATAGTCATATACATATAAGTACACATGTATCAGTGTATGTGTGCATATAATGATTGTACTATTGATATAATGATGAATAATTATACTATTACTATTATCATTACATGTAGGCAAGAGGACTAGTATATACTGGGCCTCATGTCGTGGACACACAGATATTGTTCAATATCTGTTAGAAGAAGCAAACAGCAGATCCTAATATGCCTACTAATGTAAGTATATTATTATATTGGTATACAATATAAAATTTATCTATATTAGACACCTTACAACCTTGTGTTCATAGTGTCTATTTTAACACTTTACCAATGACATTGTACATGTGTTTTATTGTAACATAATAAAATTAATTTAGTAATCATGACCCCACAGTTTCCAAGTGAAAGTTTGTGTAGCCTTCTAATGCTACATTGGGCAAGTTAATTATATACTAAGTTCAATGAAGTTGTGTCTCTGTTTTGTGTGACATCATTAGCTTTGAAAATTATAATGAGGTCTCCTTTACACAATATTTATCAGTTTTATAATATTACAGATTTCCAGCTGGTATGACTATGATATGTACTAAAAACTGTCACAAAGTCCTACTTAGGATGATTCAAATGTTACAGTATGTACTTTCCATAAACTTTAACATTTTCTTGATTTTTTCATGTTTCATGTTATCTACTGTGTGTTTGTATTTTCAGTCTTCATAAGAAATATACCAGGTTTTATTTTAGCTGTAGATTTTGCAACCATCCTCGTTAATGCCTATCCACAAAATATATTAAATATGTAACCTTTTCAATAAAGCATTAATTCATAGTCTTTTTTAATATCCTTTAAACTGTTTAGAGCTTAGATACTTCAGTAGTACACTTGTATTCTGTTTTAACCCTTTGACCAGGGGGGGGGGGAGGAATTAAATGTAATCATGCCCATGGGTGACTACATTTGCAATAATACTTAATGCTGTAAACATCTATTATAGCCATTATGTGATGCTTACAAGTAAGTAATTTTGTGTGACAGGGTTCCCATCTTTTAACTGTGTGTTTATATTTTGATCATTCTAATAAAAATATAACACAATATATAATAGGTGACAACTGTTGAGACTGCAATGGAAGAGAGAAATTATGTTTACATGTATTTCTAGCTAATAATCAATCTATTCAACTCATATGACTAAACAGCAAAGATGTTTTCATGTAAATTACATATTGTTACGTAATGAAACATGAAAAATTATCATATAATCTTAACCACAAGTTAGTTAAAAAATAACCTAAACACTCACCAGATCTGATAACTGAATTCATCACCTTTTCAAATATCCTTTTAGGTCACATAAAAAATATACTATAAAAGTAACTTATTGCATTTTTTTTTTCAAAACATAACACATATGACCTAAATAATCAGAAGCTTCCAATTGCTTGTGGCCCAAAAAATTTTCAACCCCACACAAACAAATTCCCACACAATTAATTAGGCAATTACGGGGTTAAGAGGGAATGGTAATAATTATTACTTTATTTTTCTCTCTAGCTTTACTTTGTATGTGATATCAATCTATATCTATTGTGTAATTTTTATTACTAGTAAGTAACTCATAGTATACATTGATATATAAACACAATACATAACTACTATATTTCCAATACACAATATATATAGATTTAGTCTCATATCCATTCATTCATGAAATAAAAAGCCTGGTGCCTACTGCTTGTGCATGCATTTAATTATTCCAATATATTGACATCATAATACAACAAATTTACAAAAAGTAATGATTCAATAGGCTGGGTTTATATTGATGACATTTTTATAACTACATGAGTCCTCTTATTCCTGATGGATCACAAGCTATCTCCTGTTGTCGAGTTTGTCATGTGTGCAGACATTTAGTGCAAGTAAAGGAGTGTTATACTTGTTCAGTAAAATTGTGATCCTAAATGATTAGGCTTCTTGTATAACTGGTTGATCCATCATTAGAGCTAAAAAATGATATTTATTATCAAGACAGAACAGCTCTTCTTATGCCAACAAGACCAGATTGTGATACATCATGAATGAGTGGACTTGGAAATGAATATCTTTCTAAAACCACACTTGGTGACCACACATAGACATCTTTTTGTCATATACAGGTTAAAGAACAAAAGTGGTCTTTTTAAGAGATAGATTTAGTTTTTCCTAGCTTGCTATAGTTATAAAGTAGAATAGCAGATAAGTTATTATCAGCACTACAGGTAGCTATTTTTGATAGTACATAAAAGGAATTTTCATCATAGTTGACAGAGGATTCCTAGCAGTATACTATTTTCCAATAAATCTGTGGAAATAAACACAAATCTACACAGGAAGTAGTAACCATTGTATTCTTTTATAGACTGTGTAGTATGTGATATTATAGATATAAATGATATATCTGTTCCATGTTGAGACATACTGTCTAACCACACCCCCATATATACATTAAATGTATGTTATCTTGTTTATAGTATATTACATGATATAGTTAACCATAATATGTAATAAACAGATCAGTACTACATTGTAATAATCCTATAAACTTTTATGATATAACACACATGGATATATAACATTAGAATAATACCTTATGAATAGAAGAAGATTTTTTAAATAACTACACAGTTATCACAGTACTAATACACCGTGTGTGTATAGACCGACAGTTCAAGTCAAATTAGAGTTTATAATTAGCTTATATAAATTTACTACAAAAAGATCATTTTGATCACTTACATATACAATTGAAAATATACATAACTAGAGGTAATGAAGGATAAAAGGTCAACAGTGAACACATGACAGACAATACTTAATGTACTTTAGATGTCAATGGTTTTACTGAGTTAGTACTATCAATAGAAAGTTAGATATGATGATGTTATTTAGAATTGACTATAATATTATGTATGGTGTTGAGTTACATCAATGCACTTTTTTCAGTCACTTCACTGTTGTGCTTTCATGTTTATTAGTGAGTGTGTCATATTATCTACACAAGCTATATTAATTCTGTGTCATATTACTGTCATTGTATAATTGTTTTATAGTAATCAATTCTAGTCCAAGTTTTAGAATAATAAAGCTTTATTAGAAAGTGTAAGAATTTTCGTTACTTTCTATTTTTCAGTTTAATAGTGGTTTATATAAGATAAGATAAATACCTCACTTAGAGGTAAGCAATGTGATTCATTATTGAAACTGTATTGGAAGTTGTTATACTTTAACTACTGATACACACACAATCAATGAATATTGTTACTGTTACCCATAAATGTTTTTATTTGCATATGATTTATATAATAATGTATGTCATTAGTTTATTTTATCCATCTGACATACTGCATGTGTAGGTTTGTGCTAACATTGTTTGGATAACATTGTATACATATATTTATTTAAATACAAATACAAATACTCTCAAAATATGAAATACAAAATACAAATACAATTACTTCTAGCAGGAATGTATTTCAAATACAAATACAAATACTTTGAAAAGTATACAAAAACTTTCAAATACGTCTTTGTACTATCCAGAAACCTCCCTATTATTTGCTTTTACATGTAATCAACTAATCATTACATATTATTGATTGCATCTAATAAACATACGTTCTTCAAATGTTTGTGGTTAGCTACATTAATCCTATCTCACAGATAGTGTACTTGTTGGTACTTATAGGTGTCCATAGATCTTACACATAATTATGCAGAAGAAACAAAAATTTAAAAGGGATTTGAAGATTTGAAAATTTCATGAAGTATTTATAAATACAAATACAAATACTCAAAAAAGGATTTAAATACAGCTAAATACAAATACTCATGTATTTGACCCACAAGCCTGATATATTATATTTTATGTCTATTTCACCAATTACTTTTACAGCTTTGGAGTGAAATATATGAAATTAATCCACATACACAACTGCTAATGTACATAGCAACCAATAAATATCATTACTTTTACAGTGACCACTATCATTTGAGCGTGAAACTTTTAAGTTCTGTGATTAAAGAAAACATAGTACTCTAAAATTTTTATTATTAATAGTAATCCACTCCATTACATCATCGATAGTGTCTTCAAAAGAATGTTAGAATGTTTTTATCACTTTGTTTTGTTTGTCATTAGTGTTACATTGTATATACTGATAACCAGTAATCTACAATATTTGAATTGTTCTACTAATACAATAATAAATTAAGGATAGGTCAAGATAAAAGTGTCACTCTCACTTTATTAAACAACCAGTATGTTGATCAATACTAATTAATTAGCATTAGTTATAATTTGTATATTGTGTAATAGAAAAACTTATTATCACAGTTTTTATGACATTATAAAATGATCCTATGACAATTAGAACTGATAAGATTATAGCTACCATTTGACAGTGCATATTTTAAGTATAAACTGTTTTCAATGATGTCTAGTAGTCTCATTACATGTGACATAACCTGGTAATCGGTCATTACTATTGGAGAGATTTGAAGTCATATACTCTTACTTTTATGAGTGATTAATGTATACGGGCAAAAATACAAATTTGACTATATTCTAGAAATACTTTCTCAATTCTTTCCATTTATCAGAGCTAACTTATAACACTGTTTGCTCTCACTTGTATTAATACTTTGTCTTTAAGTACCTTTAAGGAAAATGGCTTTTCTAGTGTATTTTTGATGTTTGATTTGAGATATTGTATATAAATTAATAATGAAATATAAGAAGTCCACCAATATTCACTGAACATGAGACAAAGGAATGGGAAAGTTCTTTAGCTTTTTTGAAATGATGATACCTTTTCCAAACAGAAATTACATCATATTACATATAATCATTAAATTCTATGAAAATGAAAATACCCAGTCTTTATTTGACCAGTATATCAAGTAATGTACATGTTATATACATGTACATAATGTTAAAGATGATAACATGTAATTAAATTGTCCTCACTTAATTTATGTCTCTAATTACATATTCTTCTTATTAATTGCAGATTGGATATACTCCACTAATAATAGCAGCATTTAAGGCCATTTAGATGTTGTTGCCATGTTAATTAAACATGGTATCAATATCCACCATACAATCAGGTCAGTAACATATGTGTGTATATGATGTAGACTCTAGTTTATACTCTGTTCTATTTAATGTATATAAAATGAACAATAAGAGTCTAGTACATATTAGTATAAACTCCTATGATTTCACTTTGCCCATTTGAATCTCACACAAGAGTAAGTATGTTGGTAGACCAAGTTCCAATAGCTTGTTTGTAGTATTGATAAATATTAACTCAGGGTAAGCTTGGAATGCTTGTTTTATTGGGAATTCTGAAAGAAAGACCTTTAAAATTCTTATCTTTATCAGAATAGACTTCCACATTTGCACCTGTAATACACAAATCAGGTAATGGAGATATTCTAGATTAAGAACATGTACATGTAGGACATACTGTAATGTACATTTGCCAGCTATCAAGACTACTGCCTTGGTTAATATAGTAATTATATATACCATATTCTCCATTAGCACTTTGATAGTTGTATGCAAAATATTCCTTGACTGCCTTTCTTTGAATCAAGTGATATGTTTGACAGATCCTTTAGAAGCACAATCTTTCCTATCTCTTGACATAATTGTTGTTAGAGGATCTTGTTGTTGACTCTCATATGTAACAGTTTTGCTGCTTTTTGTCTTTTTCTTTCTTTATCAAGGCATCTTTGGTGAGGAGGTACTTAAATAGTGCCTATATAACATTGCCACAAGTCATGTTAAACTGACACCACTCCAATGCTTACCTGTGATATTTTGTGTTATGCTCAGTTGAAATATTCCTCACTTCTAAGGCAGTACAAGTTTAAATTAACACGAGTGTAATGTGTGTTGGGAGTCATGTTTAAATGTACTGTGAATAAAAATCCACTATCATCAGCAGATGTGTGACAATTGCCCTTACTAAGTTGATCTAATCCCCTTTCTATAGGGGGTGCCCCTTTTTATAGCCTTGAAGGACTGCCCTCCATGTATACAGCAGTACTTTATCTCGTAACATCTTAGTTTGGGCTTTATTTATTTTTTTCCCACCTTATCTTTGCAGCCATAATAGCTCTGTCGTCTCGTTTCAAAATTCCGCATAGTTTACTGATTTATATACGTTCAGTTTTGGTCTGCAGTTTCTGCAAAACTGTAGAATAGATCATCACATTGGACGATAGAGCCATTCTCAATCACGTGCAGCAATATTGCTAGGCAACGGTCAAATTTAAACCCTTTATTCAGCTTAGTGCTGTCTGGTGGATAGCAGTGTTCTGAGAGATACAGGTGAACCTCTTCATTAGATAGACTCCTCTGACTTGATCAAATAATACTACTAAACACTTATCACACACTTCTTGCTCGTGTCCTCTTTGATCTCATTGTTTCATATCTCCATGATGACTATTAGGAATCTAGATCGCTTATATAGCCTTTCAATCTTTTTCGTAGGTGTCAAAATAAAGTATACAGCTTTCAAATTTGCTCTTTTCTCCTTCTGTACCATTAGCCCTCATCAGGGCCTAGGGATTGGGGATTCAATTTTTCCTAATGCAGTCTATTAGGGATTGACCAAATATACCAAATTCTGGGACTATCAATATTCGTATGACACCCGCTACCGGTGAGGTTAATATTTGTCATTGATAGGCATCTAGCATAGTTTCTTGTTAACTTTCATTTGACTCAATATAAAT
>NW_024535246.1:0-13949 GCF_016097555.1 Gigantopelta aegis
ATTGATTTGGTCTAATGGAACCTATAGCATATATTCACTATATTATCATTATTTTATATTGTATGCCATTTACTGTTATTCGACAGTCATAATTGCTTAATTAGGGTACACTCAGGCATGGGAGTTCATAATGACCTTGACCTTGGCATTAATTTACTGTGCACTGCTGAGAATAGAGTTTGAAAAGAAAGTCTGTGCTGACCAATTGGAGATTTTGGCACATATTTTTTACTTAAAAATATTTTAAAGCTTATTTATCCAAGGTGATGGACATGTCATATAACACTAATCTTATTTAGGATAATAAGTCTAGGCAAGATGAAATAAGCTATTAGTAATAATTTATTTTTAGTTAAAAAATAATGTTAGCTGATGTTAGGTTAAGCTTTTAGATCTCCATCGACGATGTGTATTTGAATGCAATTGGCTCTGGAATGACTATATTTAAATAACCTGATTTCTGCTGTAATTTTAACATACTTTTTAGGTTGGTGAATTATGTTTTAGGCAAATGCGGGAGTTTTTACAATTGTTTTTGTGAGTTTGGCAAAAACATTAAAATCTACAGAAGTGGGTTCTGTGTAGCCATTTTGCATTCTCTTCTTTATTTGTACACAAATATAAGCTTGGTAATGATAGCTTTAGGTCAGTTCATTAAATCTTGTCCATATATTCAGTGAGTTTTCTATAGTAAAGGGTATTTGAAGTATATACCAAGTACGAGAGCAATTTTGACACATTTGTTAATCTACCTAGGAGTGTGTTAGTATTATCTTCCACTATTACCACACTTGCAAAGCTATATTTTCCAATATTACTATGTAAATGATGTGTTACATTACAGATTGTAGTAATGCATATGATATAAATATTATATTCAGTTAAAACAGAAAATAATTAAAGAAAAATGACTTTCGCACTCTTTTGATGGATTGAATGTGCTTTTATTTTTTATGACAAATAAAAAATAAAGATGTAAAACCCTAATGATAACTCTAGATATGATACATGTCTGTAAGCACCAATCACTGGAGATTATTAATAAAATATCAACAGATATATTGGTAGCTGTCAGTGGATTTAATAATGCATATATAAAAAGCAACTAGGCTGATGGGTTTGAAAATATTGCATTCAGTGACTTGACATCCAAGCATAGTCCATACCTCTGGTGTTTACCCCACCATGATGTGTACCACATTAATTTACTACTATTTGTGGATGCAGTGGTGTTCATTTCAGATACCACATGTAATATGCTTTTTTTCTAGTGAAGTTCTTATCATATGCCCATTAAAGTCTTTCAAAACACAGGGTCACTGCAATAAATGAGTTTTAAGGTAATTATGTATTGGAAATGAGAGACTCTGACTATGCATGCACACACTACATATACAACTAAGCATACACAACCAACCCATAGTATGTATCTTCAAGCGTAGTATTTTTATTTATTATTTGTTTTAAATATGATACATTGCATTTGTATACAACTTTGCATAACACTGATGCTTCCCGAGGTGTACATTAAATCAGGTTGCACTGTAGGAACAACACTTTCAATTATGTTGTCACATCATATCAGAACACAGAAGATCCTGATAGTCATGAAAACACCCAATTGGACACTTTTTGAAAAATATATTTTGTGTTCATATAGGTTGCATAGTACCAAAGAAGAGAGTACCGTGTCAAAGTTCGACGTGCACCGTCAAATATTTACGGAGTAAAAGCAGCTGTGGGTGTGATTGGTAGTAATATGCGACATTGATTATTTGTGCAAATACTATTATCCATTGACAATAAATAAATACACTTTTATTTGTTATACAGTTGTTATGCAGTATATACCAGAGGTTGAAACTAATGCGGGGTACCCCCAAAAAATGGAACTGCAATTTTCAGCAAAAATGACGGTTGCTATTAAAAACATAAATTAAATCTCTTAAATGATACGGGACCCCCCCCCCCCCCCCCCCCCCCCCCCCCCCCCCCCCCCCCCCCATTTTCTTGCAGCTAGATTAGATGTGAGGTGCCACACTTTCTATTGCTGTACTTCCTGGGTGTGTTGAAACGCTGCTTATATCAGTTTTATTAGTAAACGTTAACATTATCGGCAATAGGAATTGATTTGGTCTAATGGAACCTATAGCATATATTCACTATATTATCATTATTTTATATTGTATGCCATTTACTGTTATTCGACAGTCATAATTGCTTAATTAGGGTACACTCAGGCATGGGAGTTCATAATGACCTTGACCTTGGCATTAATTTACTGTGCACTGCTGAGAATAGAGTTTGAAAAGAAAGTCTGTGCTGACCAATTGGAGATTTTGGCACATATTTTTTACTTAAAAATATTTTAAAGCTTATTTATCCAAGGTGATGGACATGTCATATAACACTAATCTTATTTAGGATAATAAGTCTAGGCAAGATGAAATAAGCTATTAGTAATAATTTATTTTTAGTTAAAAAATAATGTTAGCTGATGTTAGGTTAAGCTTTTAGATCTCCATCGACGATGTGTATTTGAATGCAATTGGCTCTGGAATGACTATATTTAAATAACCTGATTTCTGCTGTAATTTTAACATACTTTTTAGGTTGGTGAATTATGTTTTAGGCAAATGCGGGAGTTTTTACAATTGTTTTTGTGAGTTTGGCAAAAACATTAAAATCTACAGAAGTGGGTTCTGTGTAGCCATTTTGCATTCTCTTCTTTATTTGTACACAAATATAAGCTTGGTAATGATAGCTTTAGGTCAGTTCATTAAATCTTGTCCATATATTCAGTGAGTTTTCTATAGTAAAGGGTATTTGAAGTATATACCAAGTACGAGAGCAATTTTGACACATTTGTTAATCTACCTAGGAGTGTGTTAGTATTATCTTCCACTATTACCACACTTGCAAAGCTATATTTTCCAATATTACTATGTAAATGATGTGTTACATTACAGATTGTAGTAATGCATATGATATAAATATTATATTCAGTTAAAACAGAAAATAATTAAAGAAAAATGACTTTCGCACTCTTTTGATGGATTGAATGTGCTTTTATTTTTTATGACAAATAAAAAATAAAGATGTAAAACCCTAATGATAACTCTAGATATGATACATGTCTGTAAGCACCAATCACTGGAGATTATTAATAAAATATCAACAGATATATTGGTAGCTGTCAGTGGATTTAATAATGCATATATAAAAAGCAACTAGGCTGATGGGTTTGAAAATATTGCATTCAGTGACTTGACATCCAAGCATAGTCCATACCTCTGGTGTTTACCCCACCATGATGTGTACCACATTAATTTACTACTATTTGTGGATGCAGTGGTGTTCATTTCAGATACCACATGTAATATGCTTTTTTTCTAGTGAAGTTCTTATCATATGCCCATTAAAGTCTTTCAAAACACAGGGTCACTGCAATAAATGAGTTTTAAGGTAATTATGTATTGGAAATGAGAGACTCTGACTATGCATGCACACACTACATATACAACTAAGCATACACAACCAACCCATAGTATGTATCTTCAAGCGTAGTATTTTTATTTATTATTTGTTTTAAATATGATACATTGCATTTGTATACAACTTTGCATAACACTGATGCTTCCCGAGGTGTACATTAAATCAGGTTGCACTGTAGGAACAACACTTTCAATTATGTTGTCACATCATATCAGAACACAGAAGATCCTGATAGTCATGAAAACACCCAATTGGACACTTTTTGAAAAATATATTTTGTTCATATAGGTTGCATAGTACCAAAGAAGAGAGTACCGTGTCAAAGTTCGACGTGCACCGTCAAATATTTACGGAGTAAAAGCAGCTGTGGGTGTGATTGGTAGTAATATGCGACATTGATTATTTGTGCAAATACTATTATCCATTGACAATAAATAAATACACTTTTATTTGTTATACAGTTGTTATGCAGTATATACCAGAGGTTGAAACTAATGCGGGGTACCCCCAAAAAATGGAACTGCAATTTTCAGCAAAAATGACGGTTGCTATTAAAAACATAAATTAAATCTCTTAAATGATACGGGACCCCCCCCCCCCCCCCCCCCCCCCCCCCCCCCCCCATTTTCTTGCAGCTAGATTAGATGTGAGGTGCCACACTTTCTATTGCTGTACTTCCTGGGTGTGTTGAAACGCTGCTTATATCAGTTTTATTAGTAAACGTTAACATTATCGGCAATAGGAATTGATTTGGTCTAATGGAACCTATAGCATATATTCACTATATTATCATTATTTTATATTGTATGCCATTTACTGTTATTCGACAGTCATAATTGCTTAATTAGGGTACACTCAGGCATGGGAGTTCATAATGACCTTGACCTTGGCATTAATTTACTGTGCACTGCTGAGAATAGAGTTTGAAAAGAAAGTCTGTGCTGACCAATTGGAGATTTTGGCACATATTTTTTACTTAAAAATATTTTAAAGCTTATTTATCCAAGGTGATGGACATGTCATATAACACTAATCTTATTTAGGATAATAAGTCTAGGCAAGATGAAATAAGCTATTAGTAATAATTTATTTTTAGTTAAAAAATAATGTTAGCTGATGTTAGGTTAAGCTTTTAGATCTCCATCGACGATGTGTATTTGAATGCAATTGGCTCTGGAATGACTATATTTAAATAACCTGATTTCTGCTGTAATTTTAACATACTTTTTAGGTTGGTGAATTATGTTTTAGGCAAATGCGGGAGTTTTTACAATTGTTTTTGTGAGTTTGGCAAAAACATTAAAATCTACAGAAGTGGGTTCTGTGTAGCCATTTTGCATTCTCTTCTTTATTTGTACACAAATATAAGCTTGGTAATGATAGCTTTAGGTCAGTTCATTAAATCTTGTCCATATATTCAGTGAGTTTTCTATAGTAAAGGGTATTTGAAGTATATACCAAGTACGAGAGCAATTTTGACACATTTGTTAATCTACCTAGGAGTGTGTTAGTATTATCTTCCACTATTACCACACTTGCAAAGCTATATTTTCCAATATTACTATGTAAATGATGTGTTACATTACAGATTGTAGTAATGCATATGATATAAATATTATATTCAGTTAAAACAGAAAATAATTAAAGAAAAATGACTTTCGCACTCTTTTGATGGATTGAATGTGCTTTTATTTTTTATGACAAATAAAAAATAAAGATGTAAAACCCTAATGATAACTCTAGATATGATACATGTCTGTAAGCACCAATCACTGGAGATTATTAATAAAATATCAACAGATATATTGGTAGCTGTCAGTGGATTTAATAATGCATATATAAAAAGCAACTAGGCTGATGGGTTTGAAAATATTGCATTCAGTGACTTGACATCCAAGCATAGTCCATACCTCTGGTGTTTACCCCACCATGATGTGTACCACATTAATTTACTACTATTTGTGGATGCAGTGGTGTTCATTTCAGATACCACATGTAATATGCTTTTTTTCTAGTGAAGTTCTTATCATATGCCCATTAAAGTCTTTCAAAACACAGGGTCACTGCAATAAATGAGTTTTAAGGTAATTATGTATTGGAAATGAGAGACTCTGACTATGCATGCACACACTACATATACAACTAAGCATACACAACCAACCCATAGTATGTATCTTCAAGCGTAGTATTTTTATTTATTATTTGTTTTAAATATGATACATTGCATTTGTATACAACTTTGCATAACACTGATGCTTCCCGAGGTGTACATTAAATCAGGTTGCACTGTAGGAACAACACTTTCAATTATGTTGTCACATCATATCAGAACACAGAAGATCCTGATAGTCATGAAAACACCCAATTGGACACTTTTTGAAAAATATATTTTGTTCATATAGGTTGCATAGTACCAAAGAAGAGAGTACCGTGTCAAAGTTCGACGTGCACCGTCAAATATTTACGGAGTAAAAGCAGCTGTGGGTGTGATTGGTAGTAATATGCGACATTGATTATTTGTGCAAATACTATTATCCATTGACAATAAATAAATACACTTTTATTTGTTATACAGTTGTTATGCAGTATATACCAGAGGTTGAAACTAATGCGGGGTACCCCCAAAAAATGGAACTGCAATTTTCAGCAAAAATGACGGTTGCTATTAAAAACATAAATTAAATCTCTTAAATGATACGGGACCCCCCCCCCCCCCCCCCACCCCCCCCCCCCCCCCCCCCCCCCATTTTCTTGCAGCTAGATTAGATGTGAGGTGCCACACTTTCTATTGCTGTACTTCCTGGGTGTGTTGAAACGCTGCTTATATCAGTTTTATTAGTAAACGTTAACATTATCGGCAATAGGAATTGATTTGGTCTAATGGAACCTATAGCATATATTCACTATATTATCATTATTTTATATTGTATGCCATTTACTGTTATTCGACAGTCATAATTGCTTAATTAGGGTACACTCAGGCATGGGAGTTCATAATGACCTTGACCTTGGCATTAATTTACTGTGCACTGCTGAGAATAGAGTTTGAAAAGAAAGTCTGTGCTGACCAATTGGAGATTTTGGCACATATTTTTTACTTAAAAATATTTTAAAGCTTATTTATCCAAGGTGATGGACATGTCATATAACACTAATCTTATTTAGGATAATAAGTCTAGGCAAGATGAAATAAGCTATTAGTAATAATTTATTTTTAGTTAAAAAATAATGTTAGCTGATGTTAGGTTAAGCTTTTAGATCTCCATCGACGATGTGTATTTGAATGCAATTGGCTCTGGAATGACTATATTTAAATAACCTGATTTCTGCTGTAATTTTAACATACTTTTTAGGTTGGTGAATTATGTTTTAGGCAAATGCGGGAGTTTTTACAATTGTTTTTGTGAGTTTGGCAAAAACATTAAAATCTACAGAAGTGGGTTCTGTGTAGCCATTTTGCATTCTCTTCTTTATTTGTACACAAATATAAGCTTGGTAATGATAGCTTTAGGTCAGTTCATTAAATCTTGTCCATATATTCAGTGAGTTTTCTATAGTAAAGGGTATTTGAAGTATATACCAAGTACGAGAGCAATTTTGACACATTTGTTAATCTACCTAGGAGTGTGTTAGTATTATCTTCCACTATTACCACACTTGCAAAGCTATATTTTCCAATATTACTATGTAAATGATGTGTTACATTACAGATTGTAGTAATGCATATGATATAAATATTATATTCAGTTAAAACAGAAAATAATTAAAGAAAAATGACTTTCGCACTCTTTTGATGGATTGAATGTGCTTTTATTTTTTATGACAAATAAAAAATAAAGATGTAAAACCCTAATGATAACTCTAGATATGATACATGTCTGTAAGCACCAATCACTGGAGATTATTAATAAAATATCAACAGATATATTGGTAGCTGTCAGTGGATTTAATAATGCATATATAAAAAGCAACTAGGCTGATGGGTTTGAAAATATTGCATTCAGTGACTTGACATCCAAGCATAGTCCATACCTCTGGTGTTTACCCCACCATGATGTGTACCACATTAATTTACTACTATTTGTGGATGCAGTGGTGTTCATTTCAGATACCACATGTAATATGCTTTTTTTCTAGTGAAGTTCTTATCATATGCCCATTAAAGTCTTTCAAAACACAGGGTCACTGCAATAAATGAGTTTTAAGGTAATTATGTATTGGAAATGAGAGACTCTGACTATGCATGCACACACTACATATACAACTAAGCATACACAACCAACCCATAGTATGTATCTTCAAGCGTAGTATTTTTATTTATTATTTGTTTTAAATATGATACATTGCATTTGTATACAACTTTGCATAACACTGATGCTTCCCGAGGTGTACATTAAATCAGGTTGCACTGTAGGAACAACACTTTCAATTATGTTGTCACATCATATCAGAACACAGAAGATCCTGATAGTCATGAAAACACCCAATTGGACACTTTTTGAAAAATATATTTTGTTCATATAGGTTGCATAGTACCAAAGAAGAGAGTACCGTGTCAAAGTTCGACGTGCACCGTCAAATATTTACGGAGTAAAAGCAGCTGTGGGTGTGATTGGTAGTAATATGCGACATTGATTATTTGTGCAAATACTATTATCCATTGACAATAAATAAATACACTTTTATTTGTTATACAGTTGTTATGCAGTATATACCAGAGGTTGAAACTAATGCGGGGTACCCCCAAAAATGGAACTGCAATTTTCAGCAAAAATGACGGTTGCTATTAAAAACATAAATTAAATCTCTTAAATGATACGGGACCCCCCCCCCCCCCCCCCCCCCCCCCCCCCCCCCCCCATTTTCTTGCAGCTAGATTAGATGTGAGGTGCCACACTTTCTATTGCTGTACTTCCTGGGTGTGTTGAAACGCTGCTTATATCAGTTTTATTAGTAAACGTTAACATTATCGGCAATAGGAATTGATTTGGTCTAATGGAACCTATAGCATATATTCACTATATTATCATTATTTTATATTGTATGCCATTTACTGTTATTCGACAGTCATAATTGCTTAATTAGGGTACACTCAGGCATGGGAGTTCATAATGACCTTGACCTTGGCATTAATTTACTGTGCACTGCTGAGAATAGAGTTTGAAAAGAAAGTCTGTGCTGACCAATTGGAGATTTTGGCACATATTTTTTACTTAAAAATATTTTAAAGCTTATTTATCCAAGGTGATGGACATGTCATATAACACTAATCTTATTTAGGATAATAAGTCTAGGCAAGATGAAATAAGCTATTAGTAATAATTTATTTTTAGTTAAAAAATAATGTTAGCTGATGTTAGGTTAAGCTTTTAGATCTCCATCGACGATGTGTATTTGAATGCAATTGGCTCTGGAATGACTATATTTAAATAACCTGATTTCTGCTGTAATTTTAACATACTTTTTAGGTTGGTGAATTATGTTTTAGGCAAATGCGGGAGTTTTTACAATTGTTTTTGTGAGTTTGGCAAAAACATTAAAATCTACAGAAGTGGGTTCTGTGTAGCCATTTTGCATTCTCTTCTTTATTTGTACACAAATATAAGCTTGGTAATGATAGCTTTAGGTCAGTTCATTAAATCTTGTCCATATATTCAGTGAGTTTTCTATAGTAAAGGGTATTTGAAGTATATACCAAGTACAAGAGCAATTTTGACACATTTGTTAATCTACCTAGGAGTGTGTTAGTATTATCTTCCACTATTACCACACTTGCAAAGCTATATTTTCCAATATTACTATGTAAATGATGTGTTACATTACAGATTGTAGTAATGCATATGATATAAATATTATATTCAGTTAAAAACAGAAAATAATTAAAGAAAAATGACTTTCGCACTCTTTTGATGGATTGAATGTGCTTTTATTTTTTATGACAAATAAAAAATAAAGATGTAAAACCCTAATGATAACTCTAGATATGATACATGTCTGTAAGCACCAATCACTGGAGATTATTAATAAAATAGTGACTTGACATCCAAGCATAGTCCATACCTCTGGTGTTTACCCCACCATGATGTGTACCACATTAATTTACTACTATTTGTGGATGCAGTGGTGTTCATTTCAGATACCACATGTAATATGCTTTTTTTCTAGTGAAGTTCTTATCATATGCCCATTAAAGTCTTTCAAAACACAGGGTCACTGCAATAAATGAGTTTTAAGGTAATTATGTATTGGAAATGAGAGACTCTGACTATGCATGCACACACTACATATACAACTAAGCATACACAAACCAACCCATAGTATGTATCTTCAAGCGAGTATTTTTATTTTATTATTTTGTTTTTAAATATGATACATTGCATTTTGTATACAACTTTGCATAACACTGATGCTTCCCGAGGTGTACATTAAATCAGGTTGCACTGTAGGAACAACACTTTTCAATTATGTTGTCACATCATATCAGAACACAGAAGATCCTGATAGTCGAAAACACCCAAATTGGACACTTTTTGAAAAATATATTTTGTTCATATAGGTTGCATAGTACCAACAAAGAACAGAGCCTACCGTGTCAAAGTTTCGACGTGCACCACCGTCAAACTATATTTACGGGAGTAAAAGCAGCTGTGGGTGTGATTGGTAGTAATATGCGACATTGATTTTATTTGTTGCAAATACTATTATCCATTGACATAATACTAAATACAACTTTTATTTGTTGTTATACAGTTGTTTATGCAGTAGTATCTTACCAGAGGTTGAAACTACTGCGGGGTAGCGGGTACCCCCAAAAAATGGACCCTGCAAATTTGTCAGCAAAAAATGACGGTTGCTATTTAAAAACATAAATTAAATCTCTTAATGATACGGGACCACCCCCCCCCCCCCCCCCCAACCCCCCCCCCCACCCCCACCACCCCCCCCCCCCTCCCCCCATTTGCTTGCAGCTAGATTAGATGTGAGCGTGCCACACTTTCTATTGCTGTACTTTCCTGGGGTGTGTTGAAAAGCTTTGCTTATATCAGTCATTTTATTAGTCAAACGTTAACATTATCGGCAATAGGAATTGATTTGGTCTAATGGAACCTATAGCATCATATATTCACTATATTATCATTTATTTTTATATTGTGTGCCATTTACTGTTATTCGACAGTCCATAATTGCTTAATTAGGGTACATACTCAGGCATGGGAGTTCATAATGACCTTGCATCCCCTTGGCATTAATTTACTGTGCACTGCTGAGAATAGAGTTTGAAAAGAAAACAAAGTCTGTGTGACCCAATTGGTGAGATTTTGGCACATATTTTTTTACTTTAAAAATATTTTAAACGCTTATTTTATCCAAGTGATCGGACCAATGTGTCATACTAACACTTACATCTTAATTTATGATTAAAAGTCTAAGGCAACGTATGATGAATAACCTATTAGTAAACGAACTGTTTTTTAGTTTTTTATTTATGGACAATAAGTCAAGGACAATATGTAGTTAATGCTATAGGTGAGTCCTATCAAGCTTTTTAGAATCTCCGATGCCTGACATTTATCTTCTGTGGTATTTGAATGCCAGTTTTGGCTCTGGAATGACTATATGACTAAATAACCTGAATGACCTGCTGTAAATTTTAAACGATATCCTTTTTAGGTTGCTAATGTGAATACTGTTTTTCGCTGATAAGGCTATCATTTGTCCAAATGTTGTTTGTTTGAGCTACAATCTCTTGCGGAGTCTAGTTTTCCTACTGGAAGTGGTTTGCGGCTGGCTTGCGCATGATCTTTGGCAGTAAACAACACTAAAATTCTCCCACGGGACAAGGGGTTCTGTGTGTAGCCAGTTTGCATGACTCTTTTATATTTGTACACACTTTATAAGCTTGGTAAACTGCTAGCCTTTAGGTCAGTTGTCATTTAAATTCTTGTCCATATATTCAGTGAGTTTCTGATTAGTAAAGGGCGTATTTGAACAGTATCCCAACCAGTACCAAGAGCAATTTGTAACACATTTGTTAATCTACCTAGGAGTGTGTTAGTATTATACATTACCACTATTACCACACTTGCTAAAGCTATATTTCATCCAATATTACTATGTTATAATGATTGTCCGTTACATTCACCAGATTGTAGTAATGCATATGATATAAATATTAATATTAGTTAAAAACAGAAAATAATTAAAGAAAAATGACCCTTTCGCACTCTTTTTGATGGATTGAATGTGCTAGCTTTATTTTTTTATGACAAATATCAAAATAAAGATGTTAAAACCCTAATGATAACTCTAGATATGATACATGTCTGTAAGCACCAATCACTGGAGATTATTAATAACAAATCTAACACATCAACAGATATTTGGTAGCTGTCAGTGGATTAATAATGCATATATATAAAAAATGCAACTAGGCGATGGGTTTTGAAAATATTGCATTCATTAGTGACTAGAACATACCAAGCATAAGTCCATACTCTCTGGTGTTTACCCCACCATGATGTGTACCACATTAATTTACTACTACTATTTGTGGATGCAGTGGTGTTCATTTTCAGATAACCACATGTAATATGCTTATTTTTTTCTAGTGAAGTCCTCTTATCATACATGCCACATTAAAGTCTTTTCAAAACAACACAGGGATCACTGCACTAAATGAGTTTTAAGGTATAAATCTGTATTGGAAATGAGAGACGTCTGAACTACTGCAATGCACACACTACATATACAAAACTCAAGCATAACACAACCAACCCATATATGTATCTTCAAGCGTAGGTATTTTGATTTAATTATTTGTATTTAATTATTATAACATTGCCATTGATATTACAAACTTTGCATACAACACTGATGCTATCGAGGGTGTACATTAAATCAGGTTGCACTGTAGGAACAACACTTCAATCTATGTATGTCACATCATATCAGAAACACAGAAGATCCTGATAGTCATAGAAAAACACCCAATTGGACACTTTTTGAAAAATATATTTTAATTATCATATAGGTTTTGACATAGTACGCAAGAAGGAGAGTACACCGTGTCAAAGTTCGGACGTGCCAACCATGTCAAAATATTTACGGAGTAAAAAGCAGCTGTGGTGGGTGTGATTGGTAGTAATATGCGACATACATTGATTATTTGTGCAAATACTATTATACATTGACAAAAATAAATACCCTTTTATTTGTAATATACAGTTGTTGTATGCAGTATAATACCAGAGGTTGAAACTAATGCGGGGGTACCCCCAAAAAATGGAACTGCAATTTTTCCGCAAAAATGACGGTTGCATTATAAAGAACATAAATTAAGATCTCTTAAATGATACGGGACCCCCCCCCCCCCACCCCCACCCCCCACCCCCCTCCCTCCCCCCACAGACCCCCCCCCCCCCCCACCCCCCATTTTCCTTGCAGCTAGATTAGATGTGGGATGCACACACTTTCTAATTGCCTGTACTTCCTGGGTGTGTTGAAAGCGCTGCTTATTAATCATTTATATTAGTAAAAACGTTTAACATTATCGGCATAGGAATTGATTTTGGTACTAACATGAACCTATAGCCTATATTCACTTATTATAATCCTTATTTTATATTGTAATGCCATTACATACTTGTTATATCGACAGGTCATAAGTGTCTTATTAGGGTCACCTCAGGCATGGAAGTTCATAATGACCTGTACCCACATGGCATATAACTTTACTGTAGCAAACTGCTCGATACTAGAGTTTGAAAGAGACGAGTCCTGGTGCTGACACTTGGGAGACTTTTGGCACATATTGTTTTACTTAAAAATAGTTTAAAAGCTTCTTTTATCCGCCGGTGGATGGACATGATCATATAACAACCTAATGCTATTTAAGGAAATAAGTCTAGCAAGAATGAAATAAGCTATTAGTAATAAATTTACTTTTTAGTTACAAAATACTGTTAGCTGATGTTAGGTTTATCTTTTATATTCCCCAGCACGACACGATGGTTTGTAACTGCAATGCTGGCTCTGGAATGAAACTATATTTAAATACCCTTATTTCCTGGCTGTAATTTTAACATGACTTTTTAGGTTGGTAATTAATGTTTTACTAGGCAAATGCGGGGAGTTTGACAATTGTTTTTTGTGATTTGTCAAAAACTTAAAATCAACAGACGTGGTTGCTGTGTAGCCATTTTGCATTCCTCTTCTTTATTTGTACCCAAATAGAAGGCGTGGTATGGATAGCTTTGGTCGTTCTTAAATCTTGTCCCATTATTTCAGATGAGTTTTCAATAGTAACGGGTATTTGAAGTTATACCAATACGAGACAATTTTTGCCACATTTGTTTAATCACCTAGGAGTGTGTTAGTATATCTTCCACTATTCCCAACTTGCAAAGCTATTTTTCCAATATTATATTTAAATGATGTGGTTACATTTACAGATT
>NW_024535247.1:0-12712 GCF_016097555.1 Gigantopelta aegis
TCAACAAGGAATGTTTAGCAAATATCTGTTATGACGTCTAAATTTGCCATGGTTGAATAAACTTAAAAGAAAACCAGGTCCTCCTGTTGTGTTGAGGCAAAGGTTGATGAAAAAAAGATAGAACAAAAGTTTGTTTTATTTAACAACGCCACCTAGAGCACATTGATTGTTTTTTCTATCTTATCATCGGCTCTTGGACGTCAAACATATGGTCATTCTGACACTGTTTTTCAGAGGAAACCCGCTGTCGCCACATAGGCTACTGTTTTACGACAGGCAGCAAGGGATCTTTTATTTGCGCTTCCCACAGGCAGGATAGCACAAACCATGGCCTTTGTTGAACCAGTCATGGATCGCTGGTCGGTGCAAGTGGCTTACAACTACCCACTGAGCCTTGCGGGGCACTCACTCAGGGTTTGGAGTCGGTATCTGGATTAAAAATCCCATGCCTCGACTGGCATCCGAACCCAGTACCTACCAGCCGCAAAGGTTGATGAGTTTATGTTGTTTGTAAATGGTAAACATCTCAGATGTGAATACTAATTCATAAAAATAGGTTCATTTATAAATGGTATGCCATTTCTTTTAACATTAGCTAAACTTTCGTTGTTGAGTATATTATTATTGTTGAGGAATGTTTTCTACAAAATTGTTGTCTTTTAGTTGACGTGTGGAATCAAGAGATGGAAGATACTTATCATCGGGCTGGTGACAGCTGAAGCATGGTTACGAGAGTTGGAAGATTTCATCAACATCCTTGCAACAGATGAAGCTAAGTGATATTGAATAAAGTTTGTCCTTTGACAGCCATTTTTTCCTCATGCATTCAGTTCGAATTGTTCCGCCGGAAAAGATAAATACTTGTCCCTCCCTCCCTCCGTTACTCCCTCCCTCCCTCCCTCCCTCCGTCCATCCGTCCGTCAGTCCGTCCATCGTCCATCGTTTTACAGCATTCTTGATAGTTATTTTTATAATTGTGTGTTTTGCTTGAAAATTTCATTGTTATTGTTTGATAGTTTGCTTTGTAATTGAGTGTTTTGCTTAAAAATTTCTTAGTTATTGTTTGATAGTTTGTTTTATAATTGTGTGTTTTGCTTGAAAATTTCAATGTTATTGTTGACTGATGTTTTCTACCTTTTTTTTTTTTTAGTTGACGTGTGGAATCAAGAGATGGAAGATATTTATCATCGGGCTGGTGACAGTTGAAGGTGTAGCTGTCACAAGTGAAGCATTTTAATGGTAAGTTACCTCCCTTCTTGATTTTGGATAGTTTGGTTTATAATTGTTTTGGTGAAGAATTGAATTATAATTGAAAGATATCTATCAGTGGATTGATAACAGCTGAAGACACAGCTAAAAGACATACATATCTGTTATTAGCAAGATGACTGATGTCAAATGAAGTTGCATGCAATGAAATGTCTAAGTAATCGTTTTTTCAACATCCTTGTTAGTTCGTTTTATAATTGTGTGTGTTACTGCAAACGTATATATACTCAACAAGGAATGTTTAGCAAATATCTGTTATGACGTCTAAATTTGCCATGGTTGAATAAACTTAAAAGAAAACCAGGTCCTCCTGTTGTGTTGAGGCAAAGGTTGATGAAAAAAAGATAGAACAAAAGTTTGTTTTATTTAACAACGCCACCTAGAGCACATTGATTGTTCTTTTATCTTATCATCGGCTCTTGGACGTCAAACATATGGTCATTCTGACACTGTTTTTCAGAGGAAACTCGCTGTCGCCACATAGGCTACTGTTTTACGACAGGCAGCAAGGGATCTTTTATTTGCGCTTCCCACAGGCAGGATAGCACAAACCATGGCCTTTGTTGAACCAGTCATGGATCGATGGTCGTTGCAAGTGGTTTACAACTACCCACTGAGCCTTGCGGGGCACTCACTCAGGGTTTGGAGTCGGTATCTGGATTAATTTTGCTTGAAAATTTCATTGTTATTGTTGACTGATGTTTTCTACCTTTTTTTTTTTAGGACGTGTGGAATCAAGAGATGGAAGATATTTATCATCGGGCTGGTGACAGTTGAAGGTGTAGCTGTCACAAGTGAAGCATTTGAATGGTAAGTTACGTCCCTTCTTGATTTTGGATAGTTTGGTTTATAATTGTTTTGGTGAAGAATTGAATTATAATTGAAAGATATCTATCAGTGGATTGATAACAGCTGAAGACACAGCTAAAAGACATACATCTCAGTTATTAGCAAGATGACTGATGTCAAATGAAGTTGCATGCAATGAAATGTCTAAGTAATCGTTTTTTCAACATCCTTGTTAGTTCGTTTTATAATTGTGTGTGTTACTGCAAACGTATATATACTCAACAAGGAATGTTTAGCAAATATCTGTTATGACGTCTAAATTTGCCATGGTTGAATAAACTTAAAAGAAAACCAGGTCCTCCTGTTGTGTTGAGGCAAAGGTTGATGAAAAAAAAGATAGAACAAAAGTTTGTTTTATTTAACAACGCCACCTAGAGCACATTGATTGTTTTTTCTATCTTATCATCGGCTCTTGGACGTCAAACATATGGTCATTCTGACACTGTTTTTCAGAGGAAACTCGCTGTCGCCACATAGGCTACTGTTTTACGACAGGCAGCAAGGGATCTTTTATTTGCGCTTCCCACAGGCAGGATAGCACAAACCATGGCCTTTGTTGAACCAGTCATGGATCGCTGGTCGGTGCAAGTGGCTTACAACTACCCACTGAGCCTTGCGGGGCACTCACTCAGGGTTTGGAGTCGGTATCTGGATTAAAAATCCCATGCCTCGACTGGCATCCGAACCCAGTACCTACCAGCCGCAAAGGTTGATGAGTTTATGTTGTTTGTAAATGGTAAACATCTCAGATGTGAATACTAATTCATAAAAATAGGTTCATTTATAAATGGTATGCCATTTCTTTTAACATTAGCTAAACTTTCGTTGTTGAGTATATTATTATTGTTGAGGAATGTTTTCTACAAAATTGTTGTCTTTTAGTTGAGTTGACGTGTGGAATCAAGAGATGGAAGATACTTATCATCGGGCTGGTGACAGCTGAAGCATGGTTACGAGAGTTGGAAGATTTCATCAACATCCTTGCAACAGATGAAGCTAAGTGATATTGAATAAAGTTTGTCCTTTGACAGCCATTTTTTCCTCATGCATTCAGTTCGAATTGTTCCGCCGGAAAAGATAAATACTTGTCCCTCCCTCCCTCCGTTACTCCCTCCCTCCCTCCCTCCCTCCGTCCATCCGTCCGTCAGTCCGTCCATCGTTTTACAGCATTCTTGATAGTTATTTTTATAATTGTGTGTTTTGCTTGAAAATTTCATTGTTATTGTTTGATAGTTTGCTTTGTAATTGAGTGTTTTGCTTAAAAATTTCTTAGTTATTGTTTGATAGTTTGTTTTATAATTGTGTGTTTTGCTTGAAAATTTCAATGTTATTGTTGACTGATGTTTTCTACCTTTTTTTTTTAGTTGACGTGTGGAATCAAGAGATGGAAGATATTTATCATCGGGCTGGTGACAGTTGAAGGTGTAGCTGTCACAAGTGAAGCATTTTAATGGTAAGTTACCTCCCTTCTTGATTTTGGATAGTTTGGTTTATAATTGTTTTGGTGAAGAATTGAATTATAATTGAAAGATATCTATCAGTGGATTGATAACAGCTGAAGACACAGCTAAAAGACATACATATCTGTTATTAGCAAGATGACTGATGTCAAATGAAGTTGCATGCAATGAAATGTCTAAGTAATCGTTTTTTCAACATCCTTGTTAGTTCGTTTTATAATTGTGTGTGTTACTGCAAACGTATATATACTCAACAAGGAATGTTTAGCAAATATCTGTTATGACGTCTAAATTTGCCATGGTTGAATAAACTTAAAAGAAAACCAGGTCCTCCTGTTGTGTTGAGGCAAAGGTTGATGAAAAAAAGATAGAACAAAAGTTTGTTTTATTTAACAACGCCACCTAGAGCACATTGATTGTTTTTTTTATCTTATCATCGGCTCTTGGACGTCAAACATATGGTCATTCTGACACTGTTTTTCAGAGGAAACCCGCTGTCGCCACATAGGCTACTGTTTTACGACAGGCAGCAAGGGATCTTTTATTTGCGCTTCCCACAGGCAGGATAGCACAAACCATGGCCTTTGTTGAACCAGTCATGGATCGCTGGTCGGTGCAAGTGGCTTACAACTACCCACTGAGCCTTGCGGGGCACTCACTCAGGGTTTGGAGTCGGTATCTGGATTAAAAATCCCATGCCTCGACTGGCATCCGAACCCAGTACCTACCAGCCGCAAAGGTTGATGAGTTTATGTTGTTTGTAAATGGTAAACATCTCAGATGTGAATACTAATTCATAAAAATAGGTTCATTTATAAATGGTATGCCATTTCTTTTAACATTAGCTAAACTTTCGTTGTTGAGTATATTATTATTGTTGAGGAATGTTTTCTACAAAATTGTTGTCTTTTAGTTGACGTGTGGAATCAAGAGATGGAAGATACTTATCATCGGGCTGGTGACAGCTGAAGCATGGTTACGAGAGTTGGAAGATTTCATCAACATCCTTGCAACAGATGAAGCTAAGTGATATTGAATAAAGTTTGTCCTTTGACAGCCATTTTTTCCTCATGCATTCAGTTCGAATTGTTCCGCCGGAAAAGATAAATACTTGTCCCTCCCTCCCTCCGTCCCTCCCTCCCTCCCTCCCTCCCTCCCTCCGTCCATCCGTCCGTCAGTCCGTCCATCGTTTTACAGCATTCTTGATAGTTATTTTTATAATTGTGTGTTTTGCTTGAAAATTTCATTGTTATTGTTTGATAGTTTGCTTTGTAATTGAGTGTTTTGCTTAAAAATTTCTTAGTTATTGTTTGATAGTTTGTTTTATAATTGTGTGTTTTGCTTGAAAATTTCAATGTTATTGTTGACTGATGTTTTCTACCTTTTTTTTTTAGTTGACGTGTGGAATCAAGAGATGGAAGATATTTATCATCGGGCTGGTGACAGTTGAAGGTGTAGCTGTCACAAGTGAAGCATTTTAATGGTAAGTTACCTCCCTTCTTGATTTTGGATAGTTTGGTTTATAATTGTTTTGGTGAAGAATTGAATTATAATTGAAAGATATCTATCAGTGGATTGATAACAGCTGAAGACACAGCTAAAAGACATACATATCTGTTATTAGCAAGATGACTGATGTCAAATGAAGTTGCATGCAATGAAATGTCTAAGTAATCGTTTTTTCAACATCCTTGTTAGTTCGTTTTATAATTGTGTGTGTTACTGCAAACGTATATATACTCAACAAGGAATGTTTAGCAAATATCTGTTATGACGTCTAAATTTGCCATGGTTGAATAAACTTAAAAGAAAACCAGGTCCTCCTGTTGTGTTGAGGCAAAGGTTGATGAAAAAAAAGATAGAACAAAAGTTTGTTTTATTTAACAACGCCACCTAGAGCACATTGATTGTTTTTTTATCTTATCATCGGCTCTTGGACGTCAAACATATGGTCATTCTGACACTGTTTTTCAGAGGAAACCCGCTGTCGCCACATAGGCTACTGTTTTACGACAGGCAGCAAGGGATCTTTTATTTGCGCTTCCCACAGGCAGGATAGCACAAACCATGGCCTTTGTTGAACCAGTCATGGATCGCTGGTCGGTGCAAGTGGCTTACAACTACCCACTGAGCCTTGCGGGGCACTCACTCAGGGTTTGGAGTCGGTATCTGGATTAAAAATCCCATGCCTCGACTGGCATCCGAACCCAGTACCTACCAGCCGCAAAGGTTGATGAGTTTATGTTGTTTGTAAATGGTAAACATCTCAGATGTGAATACTAATTCATAAAAATAGGTTCATTTATAAATGGTATGCCATTTCTTTTAACATTAGCTAAACTTTCGTTGTTGAGTATATTATTATTGTTGAGGAATGTTTTCTACAAAATTGTTGTCTTTTAGTTGACGTGTGGAATCAAGAGATGGAAGATACTTATCATCGGGCTGGTGACAGCTGAAGCATGGTTACGAGAGTTGGAAGATTTCATCAACATCCTTGCAACAGATGAAGCTAAGTGATATTGAATAAAGTTTGTCCTTTGACAGCCATTTTTTCCTCATGCATTCAGTTCGAATTGTTCCGCCGGAAAAGATAAAACTCCCTCCCTCCCTCCCTCCCTCCCTCCCTTACTCCCTCCCTCCCTCCCTCCCTCCGTCCATCCGTCCGTCAGTCCGTCCATCGTTTTACAGCATTCTTGATAGTTATTTTTATAATTGTGTGTTTTGCTTGAAAATTTCATTGTTATTGTTTGATAGTTTGCTTTGTAATTGAGTTTTTTGCTTAAAAATTTCTTTGTTATTGTTTGATAGTTTGTTTTATAATTGTGTGTTTTGCTTGAAAATTTCAATGTTATTGTTGACTGATGTTTTCTACCTTTTTTTTTTAGTTGACGTGTGGAATCAAGAGATGGAAGATTTATTTATCATCGGGCTGGTGACAGTTGAAGGTGTAGCTGTCACAAGTGAAGCATTTTAATGGTAAGTTACCTCCCTTCTTGATTTTGGATAGTTTGGTTTATAATTGTTTTGGTGAAGAATTGAATTATAATTGAAAGATATCTATCAGTGGATTGATAACAGCTGAAGACACAGCTAAAAGACATACATATCTGTTATTAGCAAGATGACTGATGTCAAATGAAGTTGCATGCAATGAAATGTCTAAGTAATTTTTTTTCAACATCCTTGTTAGTTCGTTTTATAATTGTGTGTGTTACTGCAAACGTATATATACTCAACAAGGAATGTTTAGCAAATATCTGTTATGACGTCTAAATTTGCCATGGTTGAATAAACTTAAAAGAAAACCAGGTCCTCCTGTTGTGTTGAGGCAAATGTTGATGAAAAAAAGATAGAACAAAAGTTTGTTTTATTTAACAACGCCACCTAGAGCACATTGATTGTTTTTTCTATCTTATCATCGGCTCTTGGACGTCAAACATATGGTCATTCTGACACTGTTTTTCAGAGGAAACTCGCTGTCGCCACATAGGCTACTGTTTTACGACAGGCAGCAAGGGATCTTTTATTTGCGCTTCCCACAGGCAGGATAGCACAAACCATGGCCTTTGTTGAACCAGTCATGGATCGATGGTCGTTGCAAGTGGTTTACAACTACCCACTGAGCCTTGCGGGGCACTCACTCAGGGTTTGGAGTCGGTATCTGGATTAATTTTGCTTGAAAATTTCATTGTTATTGTTGACTGATGTTTTCTACCTTTTTTTTTTTAGTTGACGTGTGGAATCAAGAGATGGAAGATATTTATCATCGGGCTGGTGACAGTTGAAGGTGTAGCTGTCACAAGTGAAGCATTTGAATGGTAAGTTACCTCCCTTCTTGATTTTGGATAGTTTGGTTTATAATTGTTTTGGTGAAGAATTGAATTATAATTGAAAGATATCTATCAGTGGATTGATAACAGCTGAAGACACAGCTAAAAGACATACATCTCTGTTATTAGCAAGATGACTGATGTCAAATGAAGTTGCATGCAATGAAATGTCTAAGTAATCGTTTTTTCAACATCCTTGTTAGTTCGTTTTATAATTGTGTGTGTTACTGCAAACGTATATATACTCAACAAGGAATGTTTAGCAAATATCTGTTATGACGTCTAAATTTGCCATGGTTGAATAAACTTAAAAGAAAACCAGGTCCTCCTGTTGTGTTGAGGCAAAGGTTGATGAAAAAAAGATAGAACAAAAGTTTGTTTTATTTAACAACGCCACCTAGAGCACATTGATTGTTTTTTTATCTTATCATCGGCTCTTGGACGTCAAACATATGGTCATTCTGACACTGTTTTTCAGAGGAAACTCGCTGTCGCCACATAGGCTACTGTTTTACGACAGGCAGCAAGGGATCTTTTATTTGCGCTTCCCACAGGCAGGATAGCACAAACCATGGCCTTTGTTGAACCAGTCATGGATCGCTGGTCGGTGCAAGTGGCTTACAACTACCCACTGAGCCTTGCGGGGCACTCACTCAGGGTTTGGAGTCGGTATCTGGATTAAAAATCCCATGCCTCGACTGGCATCCGAACCCAGTACCTACCAGCCGCAAAGGTTGATGAGTTTATGTTGTTTGTAAATGGTAAACATCTCAGATGTGAATACTAATTCATAAAAATAGGTTCATTTATAAATGGTATGCCATTTCTTTTAACATTAGCTAAACTTTCGTTGTTGAGTATATTATTATTGTTGAGGAATGTTTTCTACAAAATTGTTGTCTTTTAGTTGACGTGTGGAATCAAGAGATGGAAGATACTTATCATCGGGCTGGTGACAGCTGAAGCATGGTTACGAGAGTTGGAAGATTTCATCAACATCCTTGCAACAGATGAAGCTAAGTGATATTGAATAAAGTTTGTCCTTTGACAGCCATTTTTTCCTCATGCATTCAGTTCGAATTGTTCCGCCGGAAAAGATAAATACTTGTCCCTCCCTCCCTCCGTTACTCCCTCCCTCCCTCCCTCCCTCCCTCCCTCCGTCCGTCCGTCCGTCAGTCCGTCCATCGTTTTACAGCATTCTTGATAGTTATTTTTATAATTGTGTGTTTTGCTTGAAAATTTCATTGTTATTGTTTGATAGTTTGCTTTGTAATTGAGTGTTTTGCTTAAAAATTTCTTAGTTATTGTTTGATAGTTTGTTTTATAATTGTGTGTTTTGCTTGAAAATTTCAATGTTATTGTTGACTGATGTTTTCTACCTTTTTTTTTTAGTTGACGTGTGGAATCAAGAGATGGAAGATATTTATCATCGGGCTGGTGACAGTTGAAGGTGTAGCTGTCACAAGTGAAGCATTTTAATGGTAAGTTACCTCCCTTCTTGATTTTGGATAGTTTGGTTTATAATTGTTTTGGTGAAGAATTGAATTATAATTGAAAGATATCTATCAGTGGATTGATACACAGCTGAAGACACAGCTAAAAGACATACATATCTGTTATTAGCAAGATGACTGATGTCAAATGAAGTTGCATGCAATGAAATGTCTAAGTAATCGTTTTTTCAACATCCTTGTTAGTTCGTTTTATAATTGTGTGTGTTACTGCAAACGTATATATACTCAACAAGGAATGTTTAGCAAATATCTGTTATGACGTCTAAATTTGCCATGGTTGAATAAACTTAAAAGAAAACCAGGTCCTCCTGTTGTGTTGAGGCAAAGGTTGATGAAAAAAAGATAGAACAAAAGTTTGTTTTATTTAACAACGCCACCTAGAGCACATTGATTGTTTTTTTTATCTTATCATCGGCTCTTGGACGTCAAACATATGGTCATTCTGACACTGTTTTTCAGAGGAAACTCGCTGTCGCCACATAGGCTACTGTTTTACGACAGGCAGCAAGGGATCTTTTATTTGCGCTTCCCACAGGCAGGATAGCACAAACCATGGCCTTTGTTGAACCAGTCATGGATCGCTGGTCGGTGCAAGTGGCTTACAACTACCCACTGAGCCTTGCGGGGCACTCACTCAGGGTTTGGAGTCGGTATCTGGATTAAAAATCCCATGCCTCGACTGGCATCCGAACCCAGTACCTACCAGCCGCAAAGGTTGATGAGTTTATGTTGTTTGTAAATGGTAAACATCTCAGATGTGAATACTAATTCATAAAAATAGGTTCATTTATAAATGGTATGCCATTTCTTTTAACATTAGCTAAACTTTCGTTGTTGAGTATATTATTATTGTTGAGGAATGTTTTCTACAAAATTGTTGTCTTTTAGTTGACGTGTGGAATCAAGAGATGGAAGATACTTATCATCGGGCTGGTGACAGCTGAAGCATGGTTACGAGAGTTGGAAGATTTCATCAACATCCTTGCAACAGATGAAGCTAAGTGATATTGAATAAAGTTTGTCCTTTGACAGCCATTTTTTCCTCATGCATTCAGTTCGAATTGTTCCCGCCGGAAAAGATAAATACTTGTCCCTCCCTCCCTCCGTTACTCCCTCCCTCCCTCCCTCCCTCCGTCCATCCGTCCGTCAGTCCGTCCATCGTTTTACAGCATTCTTGATAGTTATTTTTATAATTGTGTGTTTTGCTTGAAAATTTCATTGTTATTGTTTGATAGTTTGCTTTGTAATTGAGTGTTTTGCATTTCTTTGTTATTGTTTGATAGTTTGTTTTTATTGTGTGTTTTTTGAAAATATGTTATTGTTGTGTGTTTTCTACAAAATTTTTTTTTTTTTGCTTGAAATATTATCATCGGGCTGGTGACAGCTGAAGCATTGTTACGAGATAGATTTCATCAACATCCTTGATGAAGCTTGATTGAATAAAGTTTGTCCTTTGACAGCCATTTTTTCCTCATGCATTCAGTTCGAATTGTTCCGCCGGAAAAGATAAATTCCCTCCCTCCCTCCGTTACAGTTACCTCCCTCCCTCCCTCCCTACTCCCTCTGTCCGTCCGCAAGTGTGTTCAGTCCGTCCATCGTTTTAAGCATTCTTGATAGTTTTTTGATAATTGTGTGTTTTGCTTTTGAAAATTTCATTGTTATTGTTTGATAGTTTGCTTTGTAATTGAGTGTTTTGCTTGAAAATTTCTTTGTTATTGTTTGATAGTTTTGTTTTATAATTGTGTGTTTTGCTTGAAAATTTCTTGTTATTGTTGACTGATGTTTTCTACCTTTTTTTTTAGTTGACGTGTGGAATCAAGAGATGGAAGATATTTATCATCGGGCTGGTGACAGTTGAAGGTGTAGCTGTCACAAGTGAAGCATTTTAATGGTAAGTTACCTCCCTTCTTGATTTTGGATAGTTTGGTTTATAATTGTTTTGGTGAAGAATTGAATTATAATTGAAAGATATCTATCAGTGGATTGATAACAGCTGAAGACACAGCTAAAAGACATACATATCTGTTATTAGCAAGATGACTGATGTCAAATGAAGTTGCATGCAATGAAATGTCTAAGTAATCGTTTTTTCAACATCCTTGTTAGTTCGTTTTATAATTGTGTGTGTTACTGCAAACGTATATATACTCAACAAGGAATGTTTAGCAAATATCTGTTATGACGTCTAAATTTGCCATGGTTGAATAAACTTAAAAGAAAACCAGGTCCTCCTGTTGTGTTGAGGCAAAGGTTGATGAAAAAAAGATAGAACAAAAGTTTGTTTTATTTAACAACGCCACCTAGAGCACATTGATTGTTTTTTTATCTTATCATCGGCTCTTGGACGTCAAACATATGGTCATTCTGACACTGTTTTTCAGAGGAAACCCGCTGTCGCCACATAGGCTACTGTTTTACGACAGGCAGCAAGGGATCTTTTATTTGCGCTTCCCACAGGCAGGATAGCACAAACCATGGCCTTTGTTGAACCAGTCATGGATCGCTGGTCGGTGCAAGTGGCTTACAACTACCCACTGAGCCTTGCGGGGCACTCACTCAGGGTTTGGAGTCGGTATCTGGATTAAAAATCCCATGCCTCGACTGGCATCCGAACCCAGTACCTACCAGCCGCAAAGGTTGATGAGTTTATGTTGTTTGTAAATGGTAAACATCTCAGATGTGAATACTAATTCATAAAAATAGGTTCATTTATAAATGGTATGCCATTTCTTTTAACATTAGCTAAACTTTCGTTGTTGAGTATATTATTATTGTTGAGGAATGTTTTCTACAAAATTGTTGTCTTTTAGTTGACGTGTGGAATCAAGAGATGGAAGATACTTATCATCGGGCTGGTGACAGCTGAAGCATGGTTACGAGAGTTGGAAGATTTCATCAACATCCTTGCAACAGATGAAGCTAAGTGATATTGAATAAAGTTTGTCCTTTGACAGCCATTTTTTCCTCATGCATTCAGTTCGAATTGTTCCGCCGGAAAAGATAAATACTTGTCCCTCCCTCCCTCCGTTACTCCCTCCCTCCCTCCCTCCCTCCCTCCCTCCGTCCATCCGTCCGTCAGTCCGTCCATCGTTTTACAGCATTCTTGATAGTTATTTTTATAATTGTGTGTTTTGCTTGAAAATTTCATTGTTATTGTTTGATAGTTTGCTTTGTAATTGAGTGTTTTGCTTAAAAATTTCTTACTTATTGTTTGATAGTTTGTTTTATAATTGTGTGTTTTGCTTGAAAATGTCAATGTTATTGTTGACTGATGTTTTCTACCTTTTTTTTTTTAGTTGACGTGTGGAATCAAGAGATGGA
Source organism: Gigantopelta aegis (assembly GCF_016097555.1). NCBI lineage: Eukaryota > Metazoa > Mollusca > Gastropoda > Neomphalida > Peltospiridae > Gigantopelta > Gigantopelta aegis. The sequence goes on from NW_024535247.1 coordinate 12,247, forward strand.
AGATATTTATCATCGGGCTGGTGACAGTTGAAGGTGTAGCTGTCACAAGTGAAGCATTTTAATGGTAAGTTACCTCCCTTCTTGATTTTGGATAGTTTGGTTTATAATTGTTTTGGTGAAGAATTGAATTATAATTGAAAGATATCTATCAGTGGATTGATAACAGCTGAAGACACAGCTAAAAGACATACATATCTGTTATTAGCAAGATGACTGATGTCAAATGAAGTTGCATGCAATGAAATGTCTAAGTAATCGTTTTTTCAACATCCTTGTTAGTTCGTTTTATAATTGTGTGTGTTACTGCAAACGTATATATACTCAACAAGGAATGTTTAGCAAATATCTGTTATGACGTCTAAATTTGCCATGGTTGAATAAACTTAAAAGAAAACCAGGTCCTCCTGTTGTGTTGAGGCAAAGGTTGATGAAAAAAAGATAGAACAAAAGTTTGTTTTATTTAACA
>NW_024535248.1:0-14018 GCF_016097555.1 Gigantopelta aegis
GTTGGCTTCTGGATGGACGCCGAATTCTGACGTGTACATATCTCTACACCCCCCCCCCCCCAACTTACAGATTTCTTCCCTACAGAACTGCCAGCCACCCCTTGGTGCCGACAGCCCTGCACCCGGTACCCAACGGTACCATACCTGCTAGAGGCCGTCTACCACTACTCTCTTGGACTGGGTTAAGGCCTACTGACCCAGCCCTTTCCCGTTTAACGACTTCGTTCCTTTCCACTGTGGACACTCCCTTCGAAAGTGTCCCACCTCATTGCAAAGATAACATCTAGGAGGCACCCTTTCCCTTCCCTGTGGTGAAGGAGACCCCTCCCTTCTACCCACTGAAGGTGACCTATCCCTAGGTTGGAACTGCCCCCTGTTGTTGTTACCAAAATGCGACCTGTCCCCCCCCCCGGGCTACTCGCTCTCCGCCCCTTTAACTCTGCTACTTCCGTCATCAGGTGTTCCACCATTTTTTCTAGTCTCTCTATAGCAGAGTGGGGGGCGTTAGGCGTTTCCCGCCCAAGGCTACCAGTGTTTCTACAAACATTCATTTGAGCGACCCGCTGTCCACCGATTGACAGTTCATCCACCCGACTAGACAAAAAATCCAATCTATCTCTTAAACTGTCTCCAAAGGGGTGGTCGCAGCGGTTCTTCGGGTGTGGGGCAGTCCACAGGTGGACATGTTTGCCACACGGTTGAACAACCAATTGCCGGTGTTCGTGTCCCCGGTACCGGACACATTGGCGTTGGAGTACGACGCGTTAAGTATGGATTGGACGGGACTGGATTTTTATGCCTTCCCTCCTCCTGTCTTACTTGGCAAGGTGTTGACCAAAGTGGTCCAGGAACCTTGTCACGTGACGTTGATAGCTCCTCTGTGGGTGGCGCAGCCCTGGTTTCCACAGCTCCTGTCACTGTTAGTGGCAGTCCCGTTCCGGTTACCAGTGTTGTCCCATCTACTCAGCCAGCGACTGAGTCAGACGGTGTGGCATCCGAAGCCGGAGGTCTTCCGGTTTCACACGTGGAGGTTATCAGGGCTTCCTTGCGACGCAGAGGTTTTTCGACAAGAATTGCGTATCTCGTCTCTTCAGCAAAGCGCAAATCTACCGAGTCGGTTTATCAGTGTCACTGGCGTATGTGGGTTCGTTGGGCGAACGCACGGGATTTCGATCCCTTATCACCTACTGTCAACGATTTAGCGGAGTACTTTCTGGTGTTGGTCCAAGAAAGGAAACTTAAAGTGACGACAGTGAAAAGTCACAGAGCTGCGATTTTCACTACTTTTAAAAGGAGAGGACAATCAAGGCATTTGGCCTGGTATGCATATTCAACGATATATAATGCACATTTCGCAAAAATCAGGTATGTTTTGTTTTTTCAGTTTGAAGACTAATTCCTGAGGTGACACGTTAGGTATTACTTAACCACCAGCTCTCCAGAGGGCGTATTCACTGGGATGGAACTAAATGGCTGCACCCGTTATATATAATAGCCATCACATTTAACCGTTTTATTAATTAACTATACCATTATACTTGTTGATATTAAGAAATAATGTGCATTATATATCGTTGACTATGCATACCAGGCCAAATGCCTTAATTGTCCCTTCCTTTAAGAGTTGTAGAATATTATATTGTAGGTAGGTAAATCAATGGTTTTTTACATGGGTTGGTTAAGTTGCAGTTGTTTGTTACAGATTAATGTAAAAATAGCAAAATATTGCACAACACTGATACTGCACCTATGATATTTTGTTTTTAGAATGTTGATTCTCTCCTTGTTTCTTCTTTGACGAAAATGCGATAGGGAAAAGCAAACATTGTTGTTTAAATGACTGAGACATAATATATGAATCCTGGGTTTTTTCTCCCTCACCATCAATGTTTTATGTCCCCCACCCCTCCTTTGTGGAATCTGTAACCTGAATAATATCAGTCTAATAGTGTTCTTTTTGATAATGTTCTGCTTATTGTTATGGGTTGTTCAGTACAATTAGTTGCTAATTAATGTATGGTGATCTGAATAATCACCAGAACAAAAATTAATCTTTGTATTTTTTTTTTTTTTATGAAGAAAGGAAATATTTCATCATAAATCAAGATGTCTTGGATCTGATTGAGCATAAATTGTAGATCAACACATATTACTCTAGCTGAATGATCTAATGCTGATGTCATTATGTTAGTGTGCTAAATTACAAGTCCAGAATTTGGTTTGTTAATTATAGCTATTTGTTTCACTAAAGATTTTCTTAGTGTTAAATGTTAACTTTATAATAAAATAAAGTTAAAACTAGACTCAAACATCTTTTCCAAAGTTGTAGTCAGATAGCAGAAGATGACATTATGTATGTTATCATTTCCAGTTAAATTATGTTATTGGTGTTACTCAAGAATATTCTCACTGTCATTTCTCTAGAAACTTTATTTTTGAAATTTAAATTGTTTATTAAGGAAGGCATAACCATTACCAATGTTACACGAAGAAACCTGACACCTGTGTGTGAAACGAACATGTGTTGTATTTTCTTGTGGTGACATAGAGCAAAATGTGTGCCCATGTGGTACTGGTTGACAACATGTATGTTTAATGTCATGAGTGGACTCAAAAATAATCAAACTAAAGTTCTGTGGCAGTAATAAAAATAGGTTAAATATACATGTAACAACAGAACATGAATATCAATATCTGTTCTTATATGATAAAACGAGATAAATACATATATTCCACAGGTTTAGTTTTTTGTTTTTTTTTACAAGATCCTAGTATGCTCAAAACCATTGTTTAACCATACTAATACATGTAAATAGATTTTTCTATATTTTTAAGTATATACATTTTTTTTTATCCATTATGTCCAGTCAAACAAACTTTTCAGTACATGTATTTTATGCATGATAATTTTTGTACAATTTTTGTATTCATATACCACTGCATTTTATTTAAATTTAGGACTAGCTCTGGCACTTGTCAAATACAAATTTTAAAAACAATTGGCAATTTTCATTTGGCATAATAATTTAATGTAATAATTGATATTTTGTTTCAAAATAAATGAACTTGTAAAAAAAAAAACCCAATATTTCACGCGAACCGCTGTTCTGTTCGCGTGTCGGTTACGCAAAATTAAATTTACGCGAACCGCAAACTGGTTACGTCATAAACTGTAAACGTTCAGAAATTAAAACTTGCAAACTTCATGATTACAGGACGTTTATTCACGGTTCCCTCAGATTTCGAAATACTGTCCCCTGTATCCCAGGGCTCGTGCTGTCGGTAGGCAAATTAGCCATTGGCTAATTTTTACAAAAAAATGACTAATAAAATTTGCAAGTGGCTAAAATTTTGGCTAAGCCATTTTCTGTCTTCTGATGTGAACAAACGGTTACATAATCTATCCGACACCTCAAACAATAATACTACCAAATATTCAATTAGCGTAATAGCGATCTCGCGACCGGTAATGAGAAACGGGTGTCATGCAGAATACAGCGTAGGCCTTATAATGTTTGCTTATTTTAATAATCACAGTTATTAATTTTAACGGCATGCATTCAACATGTATGACAGCAATGTCTGGAAGATCTGTAACTTGATATTTTTACTTTGTAAAATCTTTGAACCAAAGTAATAAAAACAAACCGACAATGCGTGTCAATTTGAATACACATGCCAGTTCAGGGCCAAAAGACATGTAGGCCATCTCAAGGACTGAGTTCAGCCAGACCGAGCGAAAACAAAACGTTCTTTAGACTGGTTTGCGCGCTTCACGTTAAACCAAATGGACACGACGAATATCAATCAAATAGTTCGCGAACGTTAGGAAAAACGTTTGTTGGATGAACTGAGGTCAGCTCTCGGTGCGAATATACGTCACGCTTCAGAGTCGGCTGACACCCGCGTGTCAAGAGACATCGTTACGGACATTAAACAATACGATTACGCAAAAGTAAATCTTGATGTAAATTTGTAGAAAAACAATAGTTATTCGCATCAATGAATACCTAACTGCAGTTTTTGTTTATTCCTTTGTTTTTGTTAGTTTCGTACCCATGGTCGAGAGCACGCATGCAGATCGCGATCGCCGGAAATGAACATGCAGTATTTAAATTATACAAATTGCAAATGTACACTGAATAAAATTAGTTTACAGTAATCATATTTGTTAGATAATTTTAGATATAAATTTGTAAGACTGTGAGGTGACATTTAATAAGTTAGCTGGATTTTAAAAAGACTGTAAATTTTAATTTTATTAAAGGATTTGTTGTTGGGTTTTTGTTTAATAAATGGAGTATACTGTGGTGAAGTCTGCATTCTTAGCTGAGGTATTTTGTAAGCAGAAATCACAACAAGCATTTAACACGACGCTGAAATCAACAACAACAACATAGCACAACTTATGAAATCGTTTGGGGTGGGGAATTGATGGGTCACTTAAAAAAAAATAATAATAATAAAAAAAGTTATTCAAACTAACATAAAGATTGCTATTTAAAGAAATAATGAGTTCTATATATAAAAAAAAAAGCTCTCGAATTTTTATTTGGGAAATAAGGAAGAAAGAAAAGACACCATCCATAAACATCCACCAACCCCCATATTTCTGTATGTTTGTTAATTTAATGTCATAGGCCTTAGAAGTGGAGGTGGGTGTATGGGGTACTGGCTTCAGACTGAAGATATTGCTTAACCCCATCCTATACTATCCGTGAATTTATATATTTTGCGAATGCAATAAACTATTTGTGACGGTACATGCTCTTAATTCTTTTCGCCTGTGGCGATATTAATTGTTTTAGAGGGCTGTGTGCAGTCCCAATATGCACTTAGACTAGGTGGGCACTTTGTTACGTAATACCTCCGTGCGACCGTACCCTCTATTACACACCCAGACCAAGTGCGGAGGCCATGTGGCCAGTAGTTACGTAATACATTCGGTAGTGCGGTTTACGACCAGGGGATTGTCAGCGATTGGCGACAGCTAGTCTGACCATCTAAGAAAAATATGCCGTCTTGGTCTCTGTGGAAATATCACTTGTAGGTATTCGGTACCGCCTTGTACCCCCAGGCGATATTCAGGTTTTATAATAAATAGCTAGGATTTTAGATATATCGAGGAGAAACAAAAGGAAGGCTTCCGGGGAACATTAGTCCGTTTGGGCTGGTAATTATATATTTCTGCTCTGTTGTATAACCTTGATGTGATTGATGTGACTTTAAATATTTTAATACTGTATTATACCAATATTATTTAGACAGTGTTTCCGGTAATCTGACGAAGTAAACTGTAGGCTTCACTGTTCTAATTTTATTAAGGCTTAGCCAGTCATCCTAGAGGACCTAGGTAAACTGTAGGTTATTGTCTTTATGGTGATATGTACCAGTATTAATTCTGTATTACAAGGTTACTGAATTAGTAGTTACAGGTTAATTAAAAATTAACCAGTTAGGAATAGAGTTGTAATTCCTTTATTAATTAAGTTCCCCGGACAGCGTTTCTCAATTATCACACGTGTGGGTGTTGTATAACGGTGAAGTGATTAGAATATTGTGTAAACTAGACACCTAGTGATTAACTAATTAAGTGATTAGTTCTGGGTTGTTATTATTATTGTTGTTGTTAATTAATTAACTGCGGCAAATATATTTGTCAGCTAAGGTTAATACAGATTCCAAAGTGTATTGTGTTTTGTTGTGTTTTCTAGTGAACTAACGTGCTATATTATAAATATTTATGTAAGATCGTATCTCTGATCATACCTAGAGCCGAGCCACTCGGGTATAGACTGCCCGATACAGAGAGATCTAATAGATGTACAGTTAGGAGAGATATTTGGATAATCGTGTTTTATTCAGTTACGGGTATTATAGGATCCCCGTGACACTATTATTATTATAATGTTCAACAAGAGTTCTTGTTTTGGCTTGAAAGTTTGGAATGACATCAGCTGTGATTTCTTGCTGGACTTAGTGTGTGAGAGCTATGCTGCTGTAAGCTTTTAGTAAATTCAGATCACAAATAATCTCTGTTTACCCAACTATAGGTCTATATAGAAGTAGCAAAACGGTGGCTGGAAAAAAGTCCCAGAAAAAAAATCACAGGGAAAAAAGTCACAATTTTTATAACAAAATGTGAGTTTGCAGTGTGTTGAATATGGCTAAATTAAAAGAAATTGATTAGGGTGGGTTTGTAGAGTGGCTTCTTGTACCTGGGTCAATTAGGTTAGATTAAAGAAAGAGGCTTCATATCTTGCAGGGGCGGTGATTAGGGACACCGCTTGATTAGGGCTAATTAGGCCTGAGTCCAGCTTACTGATTAGGGTAGATTAAAAACAATGGCTTCCTATTGTAAATGATGTATGGCTTCAATGACCGCAAAACTGGCAGAATTTCTCTGTGGCATTGGGTGGAACATCTGCTTAAACCACAAACATTGAAAACAAAGAACTTTGACAAAAAATGTTTCATTGCCTAATATATTTTTAATTAAAAGTTGTGACTTTTTTCCTGTGGGTTTTTTTTCTGACTTTTTTTTGACCTGTGATTTTGTTCCTAGATTCTATAAAAACACAAGCCTAGGTATACTTACCTATCCATGTTTACTTCAAAATGGACTTGTATTTCTTTATGAGATACTTACTTTTATAACAGTTATTAGTAGCAGCAGTGGCGTAGCCGGAGGGGGGATGCCCCCCCCCCCCCCCAATCCTGGGAAATGTTTACCTTTTCGGTTATTAATAACATTAAGGGATCTATTATATGCAGTACCCCACATACAGGATAGTACATACCAAACACTGAAAAAAGAAATAGCACAATGGCCCACTGAAATGGATCAATCCAAGATTGACCATGCATCAGGCTTTACCAGTGGGAAACCTCAGTACACTGATGTATGAAACTGAGAATATGTATATAATTGACTATATTTCAGGTATTATGTTTTATTGAAACTTTCAGGCACATGTATTATGTTTAACTGACAATATCAGGGATTACACACAATTTTCAAGTGAAGTGGACATTACATAGGCCTATATTATATTATCTGAAAATTCCAGGGATTATTCTTTAAAAAAAAAAAAAAAAAAAAAATTGGGGGTGGGGACAACTTTAATTTTAACCAGACATGAAATTTTTATATGAAATGTTTACTGAAAATTGCCGTTTTAAACTTATCAACACCCTTCAGTCAATGGTGATGTGTCTGAACCTTTTTGAAAATCTGTATCAGTCAGTCAGTGATTCAACAGTGACAAGGTATAAGAAATGAGCGCTAGTCACACTTTCACAGATGATGCTAGTAGTGTAGTACCCATTCACTCCAGGATCACCACTGTGTATCAATTAATAAAGTGTGAAATCCTGTGGCATGCATCCGCGTTAGCGAAGCTTGACATTTGTAGATTCATTTAGTATGACAATACTTTGCCTTAAGTAGTACTTACATGTAAATGAAACAAAAAAGTTAGGGGAGAATTTTGGTATTTTTAACGACGGCAACATGTTAAAGGAAACATGACACGAGACCATATTATAGCTCATTTTAAAAGAAAAATGATATAAAAATAATATACAAATAACTTTATAACAATAAAATACGTGTAGTTAACCTAAAATGAAGAAATTACGCTAATCAGTATCAAAGTACGATTTATGCATATTTATTCGTGAGCGTTCGGAAAAAAAGGGAAGTGACGTCAGAGCCGATGTACTCTTCCATTGTTGTTAACTGTTTATATATGGAGTAAGGGGCTTACGATCTTTTCAGTCCAACAGTGCCGTACTGCGCGGCCTTTGGGTGTAAAAATAAACACTTTAAACGATCGGGATTGTCTTTTTATGGTTTTCCAAAGCATTGTATCCGAAGAAAGACGCGTGTATTTTATCGCAAAAGAAAAGATTGGACACCAACACCGCATAGTACTTTGGTGTCAGCCTATTTACAGCCCGGAGCCCGAACGTTACCCGGAGACAAAAACAGTACTCGGTTGCGAATGCCGAGGTGTACATTGTACATATTTGGCACAAAGATACACCTCAGCATGATGTATTTATATATGTTAAAACAAAAATGTAGAAATTTTTATTTATTTATTTTTTGGAAAAAAAAAGATTTTTCATGTTAGGGCTGTAGGCCTACATAACAAAATCTGTATTCACCGTCCGAAGAAGGAAACGTCAATAAGTAATTAAATATGACATATACAAACATGGGATTTGGCATGAGGATACATCTCAGTACGATGTATTTAAATATGTTTTTATAAAAACGTGTAGAAAACAATAATAATTTTAAATAATGTTTTTAATCTTCGGGCGGAACACGTCACAAAAACGTTCCTCATCGCCCGAAGCCCCAAAGTAACACGAAGTTCAATACAAAATAAACCACTACTGTCGGTGTCGAAATAACTATTATGTTTCATCCACGGGCTGACTTGAGAATCGGAGTGTTGTTTTAGTTAATTGGTCCTTTCTTTCCGTGGCCTGCACATGTGATTCCTGATTGGCAGGTGTATATTGCAGGGTATCGACCAGGTAAGTGATTACCACGGTCTAGACATATGTACAAAATACGTGCCAGTTTTTTAAAGATCACAGGGTATTGTGGCGTAACCTGTCGCGACTATAGTACAATGTTAATGGACATTATCAGCCGCCCTGCTTCATTACTGTAAATAATGCTGTAAAACCCTTGATTAAGTAGACTTTCCCATCTAAAATTACAAAACTGACCAATTACGTAGTACCAAAGAAAAGAAAATTATCACTTGGGTATCGTGAGTGGTCGTTTTCACTCTAACGCACCCTACCAATAGGCCTAATAATATGCTACTTTTTTTTATGAGAGAAAAATACTATAACCCCATTTCGTTCTATTGATGCAAATAGAAATATATTTAGTTTAAAAGTTGATTATACTCTCAAGTCATTTATGTTATTTTACAAGTCAGGTTAATGAAAGTGAAGCGCCTTGTCGTAAATTAGAGCGTTTGTTTACACTGTGCATACAGATTTCATTATGTACAGCCCGAACATAAAAAATGCGATATTCTCTAAAAACAAAACAAAATTTTTTTTGTCCTACATTTATATTTTTTACATATTTAAATACATCATATCGAGGTGTATCTTTATGCTAAATATGAACAGTATACACCTCGGCATTAGCATCCGAGTTTTGGTTTTGTCTCCGGGTTACTTTCGGGCTCCGGGCTGTAAATTGGTCGACCAGTCTGGGCCCGTGCTTATAAAACTTAAAGTCTAGACTTTAATAAAGTCCAGACTTTAACGTTATGCTATTTGAATGGCGTTGCCATGACGTTAAAGTCTGGACTTTATTAAAGTCTAGACTTTAAGGTTTATAAGCACGGGGCCTGGTCTGGCACCATCGGTTTCTCCACCCTCCGACTCGCTATCCGTTTTTTCTTCAGTATCACTGTTGTAAGTAAATGTGTGTCTTTCTTCATTTACTAACAGCTCATATTGATACGGCAAAACGTTTTGCGAACGAACACTCATTGTTTTGGTAAGCTGTGCAAGTCTTAGATTCTTTATGAGTGGTTGACTAATGCGGCTTCAGATCAAAACGTCACGGACCTCGTTTGCTGCTCATTATAGATCGGCAAACAGCTCGTAACTGGGGTTTTTTTTTATGGAGATATGTTAAGTAATTAATTTTGTTAATTTTTTTTTTTGTGATTCAATTTATAATTAATTGTACATGGTTGGTGCCAAATATAGGTTACGTGACATGTTTCCTTTAAACATTTATTTACAATAACGAAGGTTAGTCGCAAGTTAGTGGTGTTCCACCATCTGATATTCGCACTTAGCACATAAGAGAAAAATGTCAAGATAATATCAAGCTCTTGTCTTATTTTTCTTAATAATTTATACCATCACTAATACACACACACACACACACACACACACACACACACACTGTGACACAGTAACCATGATTCCCATGAATTCTCATAATTTTAGTATTTTGCATGCACTTCCCGAGCAACCAAACTCACTATTGAGTCGTGTATGGGATGACAGGAAAGTATAAAAGATGGCAGAAATGTCAGACTTCTAATTGGGATTAAACAAATTTACTTTATAATATTCAGGCGCGGATTTAGTGGGGGGCCCAAGGGGCCCGGCCCCCCCCCCCCCCCCCCTATTTTTGGGGTCAAGTTATTATTTTATAGCTATTTTGTTACTCAGATGCGAGGAAATCGCGTTTCAGGCCACTTAAATTTCAAAATTTCGCGGGGAGCATACCCTCGGGCCCCCCCTATTTAAAAATCCTGGATCCGCGCCTGATATTCATAGTAATAGTCTTCACAAACGGGCCATATGTCATGGCAGTCCATTTGTCAAGCAGGTGGTGATGAGATTTGGCCCGCATATTTCGCGCATGCGCAGTTAAACGCACCGCGCCGCACCATGTAAAATATTTACGGAGTAAAAGCAGCTGTGGGTGTGATTGGTAGTAATATGTGACATTGATTATTTGTGCAAACACTACTATCCATTGACAATAAATAAATACACTTTTATTTGGTATACAGTTGTTATGCAGTATATACCAGAGGTTGAAACTAATGCGGGGTACCCCCAAAATGGAACTGCAATTTACAGCAAAAATGACGGTTGCTATTAAAAACATAAATTAAATCTCTTAATATACGTGACCCCTCATTTTCTTGAAGCTAGATTAGATATGAGGTGCCACACTTTCTATTGTTGTACTTCCTGGGTGTTGAAACGCTACTTATATCAGTTTTATTAGTAAACGTTAACATTATCGGCAATAGGAATTGATTTGGTCTATTGGAACCACTAACGACCATTGCAGCAGTGATAGAATATAATAAACTGAGCGGAACACGGAACCGGACTGTTTCTTAAAGAGTTGAAATGGATTTTATAATAATAGTAATAATTTCGATATATAATGTACTCTTTTATTGGGTTTATTTTATTTATTACTGTTGTTATAATTATTATTATTATTATATTAACTGCTCAATGGGAAAACTAACTCTTTTTGGGGTGGGGGGTGGGGGGTTTAGCTCAGTTCAGCAGTATTATGTGAGTCATGTACATGTCCGGTACCCCTGTCTTCACCTCACAGATAATAATAATAATAATAATAGTAGTACTACTACTACTACTAATAATAATAAAATGTATCAATATGTTACTTGTAAAGCCTAGGTATTGTTCTGTATGTTTTTCTTTGGTTGTTACTTCTTCAGCGTTTGGTTCTTTCTTTTTTTTTTCTTTTCTTTTTTCTTTCGGTTTCTTTTATTGTTGCTGACGAGTTTGGGTATATTTTTTTTATATATATATATATATATATTATTATTATTATTATTATTATTATTATTTTTTATTATTATTTTTTTTTTTTTGGGGGGGGGGGTTGATAGATCAATTGCTCTAGCTCGATTACGCTTATGTGTTAAAGTCATAATACTATCACAGACCATTGACCTGTTTAATCACCCAACAATTTATTACTAGAACATATATACATTTGATTTGGCCCTAGAAGTATTTTATTCAACAACTTTATCCCGCTTGATAGTGATAAAAAAACGAGGTATGGCCAACAACCCCCCTAACAACAACAACAACAGTAACAACAACACCGCCACAAAAAAAACCCCACACAATTGATTTGGAAACATGTAGGGTATTTTATTTTGAGTCCGGTGACGCAATGTCAAGAATTGTTAGTCAAACTGCCGTCACCAGAATGCAAGGCCGTTCTTGGCGAATTTTATGTTTGCATTATAATTGTTTTTTTAGAGTGACAATCCCGACAGGTTCGGTCTTTACATGTACATCTACTAGTCGAGTAATTTATTTCAAGTCGTACACTGATTATCTAACCACCTGACTAATACAGCTTTAGATTACCACGTCCATTTTCCACAACGTCAAATTCATTATTGTGGCCACATGGCCAATTACAGATATTAGAATCTCACTATATCATATTAGTATTCAAAATATCATATTAGTATTCACTCGGTCATATTAGTAATATGTCATATTAGTAATATGTCATACTAGTATGCACTATGTCATACTAGTATGCACTATGTCATATTAGTAATCACTATGGTATATTAGTACTCACTGAGTCATATTAGTATTCAATTTGTAATATTAGTATTCACTGAGTCATATTAGTATTCATTATGTCATATTAGTATTCTAGTATTCACTATATCATATTAGTATTCACTATGTCATATTAGTACTATGTGATACTAGTATTCACTATGTCATATTAGTATTCACTATGCCATATTAGTATTCACTATGTCATACTAGTCTTCACTATGCCATATTAGTATCTTACTGTGTCATATTAGTATTCACTGTCATATTAGTACTATGTCATACTAGTATTCACTATGTCACATTAGTATTCAATATGTCATTAATACTCACTATGTCATATTATTAATACTCACTGTCATATTAGTATTCACTATGTCTACTACTAGAATACTAATATGACATAGTGAATACTAGTATCACTCACTGAGTCATACTAGTATTAACTGTGTCATATTAGTATGCACTATGTCATATTAGTATTCACTATATCATATTAGTATTCAGTATGTCATATTAGTTTGAAGGGGGATCGTGTGTGTGTGTGTATGTACATATGTGTGTAAGCCCTTTGACGTATTCCTCTTTCCATTAAGTGAACCAGGACTGACCTATCCAATAGCCGATTATTGGTTCGTTAAACAAAACAAATTTCAATTTAACGCGATATTATTAATTGCAATCCGCATATCAACTCTCCAGAATAGTCCGAACAAGAGGTCGGAATAGCTTTCGGATATCAGTTTTCGTTTGGTAACCAGTTTATTTTCTTGTATGTTTTTACAACATATTTTGTGTAATGCTGTATGATTTTCAGTTATAAACTACAAACTGAACACCTACATATAGTGATATTGAAGTAAGTGACTACATACACTGTGCATGTTCACTATTGTTGTGCAGGAACGTTTATGTTGGTAACGGCCATTGCAGCAGTGATGGAATATTATAAACTGAGCGGAACATAGAACCGGACTGTTTCTCAGTTAAAATGGGTTTCATAATAATAATAATAATAATAATTTCGATATATAGTACACTGTTTTGATGGGTTTGTTTATTTATTTATTTATTATTGTTGTTGTTATTTTAATATTAACTGCTCAATGGGGAAACTAACTTTTTTTCTGTTTTTATTTTTATTATTATTATTTTTTTTTTTTTTTTTTTTTTCCGGGGGTGGGGGTGTAAGCTTAATTCAGCAATATTATGCGAGTAATGTACAAGTCCCGTACCACTGTCTTCACCTCATAGATAATAATAATAATAATAATAACCTCTTTTTTAATATTTTGTTTATTGTTGCTAGCGGGCTTGGTTTTTGTCTGGGTTTTTTGGGGGGGTTTTTTTGGGGGGGAGGGGTAGGGGTCGATAGGGCAATTGCTCTAGCTCGATTCCGCTTATATGTTAAAGGCATACTATCACAGACCATTGACCTGTTTAGTCACCCAACAGTATATTACCAGAACATATAAACATTTAATTTGTCCCTAGAAGTATTTTATTCTTGAAAACAACTTTATCCCACTTGTTACTGATAATAATAATGTAGCAGTCAGTATTTTGTGCATGAAGCTAGGTTCATCGAAGTTCACAACACCAGCTACGGGTTAGGGCATCATCTTTTATTCATGTAAACATAATACACAAGACACACCCTGCAAGGATTAAAAACACAAACGTTAACAATATGGTAAAAACAATACAAATATATCCCTATCAAGGTAAAACAAACATTCAGACATATATTAATGAAATACATTGCAAATCATAGAAAACCGTCATTAAGCATTAATTATCATTCTGATGATTATGAATCATCATCCTCTTTATCCTAAATACTGTCATCACGATCATTAATCATGTTAACATACATG
>NW_024535249.1:0-13849 GCF_016097555.1 Gigantopelta aegis
CATTAAAGATTTATATAGTTTATACTAGATTAGTAGTATTTCAAGGGCAGCATCAGAATTAATGCCAAACACGGTTCCTTGGAAAATGGTTATGTCCACTATGTCTCTTTTGTAGAAAGTGATTTACATATTTAATTATGTTTCAAACATTCGCAGGATTCGTATTACACTAAAGTAGCGTCGGAAATAGAATAAAACTGATTTTCGTTGATTATTTCTTTCATTTTAAACTGACAAGTAAATGTTTTGTAAATATCTATTTAATGATACTCTACATAATTTAGCATTTACTTGTTTCGACTCTCATTGGTGTACAAGGTGGTGTTTACTACAGACTATTTTGATCTACATGTATCAGTTTTATTTACTATTAAACAAACTTTTAATTTAAAACTGCACGTTAACTGAGTATTTTGAATTGCAGCATAAATTATTAATTATGATCCTTATATTTAGTGAATATAAATTCAATGTAAGTACATTATAAATTTACACAATCCTGCAGCCACTTAAAGGTGCTATATCATAGTTATACGTGAGAGTCATAGTGCGGGAGCCAGGTCGATGTATCTATGTCGGTGAGTCAGGAAGGTTTGAATATTGATTCTTATGTAAAAATATGTTTACTCGTAATGGATCGTTATATATTGCAATTTGCATGCAAAGTATAGGGAAACTTGATATAAAAATCAACTGATGTCAAAATTGTGTCTTTCTGGGCCAGATCCAGAATTTAATCAAAGGGGATAATTTCTGAATGGGCATTTTGGGCATGGTCTGTTAGTAATAGGTGCCTATGCTTAGTGAGGTTTTTTTTTTTTTACATTTTTCTTATCTTTACGGGTAGGGCTTTTTAAAAATATGCTACTTAAATTCCCTTTTCATAAATATGATTATAATTGATCATTATATATTTCAATTTATATGAAACTATTAATTGATCTCGAAATTATGTGTTTACGAATGTCTAAAACATACGTTTAAAAATAATTAATGGTAGCATTGTTAGAGATGAGTACTCTTGCTTATTGATGTTTATACAGGGTAAGGTTTATGTTGAGGGTAGGTACACACGCACAATTTACCTGTATTGAGATCTGTTTGAGGTAAGGTTTATGATGAGGGTAGGTACCCACGCACAATTTACCTGCATTGAGATCTGTTTGAGGTAAGGTTTATGATGAGAGTAGGTACCCACGCACAATTTACCTGCATTGAGATCTGTTTGAGGTAAGGTTTATGATGAGGGTAGGTACCCACGCACAATTTACCTGCATTGAGATCTGTTTGAGGTAAGGTTTATGATGAGGGTAGGATCCCACGCACAATTTACCTGCATTGAGATCTGTTTGAGGTAAGGTTTATGATGAGAGTAGGTACCACGCACAATTTACCTGTATTGAGATCTGTTTGAGGTAAGGTTTATGATGAGAGTAGGTACCACGCACAATTTACCTGTATTGAGATCTGTTTGAGGTAAGGTTTATGATGAGTGCAGGTACCCACGCACAATTTACCTGTATTGAGATCTGTTTGAGGCAAGGTTTATGCTGGGGTTACATTAGTTTGTAAGTATGGAGAAGGTTGAGGATTCACAAAATGGCACATTCAAACAGATAGGAAATTCTGATGCAGCAATATATGCACAATTTTTCCTCCAAGAATGAAGCATATTCTCGAGTTGTAGTTGAATGCAGACAGACACAACACTGTTAATAGTTTGATATCTTGGTTACCCTAGAGACGATGCTTTGACACCATTTGAGTTTTAATCAAATACTGGACAGGACATACTTCGCTTGAAACACACTGGTGTCACTGATCGCAGTAGATATTGTGGAGTTCCTGAACCAGTTGATCATATGTATGATGATACGGAACCATTGATAAAGACAGGAAGAAGAGATGAAGATTCCCCAATAAAAAATGTGTTTTCGACTAGTAGATACAATTATTTTCATAGAAGCATTTATGGGCATATAGTTGAAGGTGTAGTCTTTTAAATTTTAAAGCAAAAATGTATTAAAACAAAAATCAATACCTGTCATTATGCACTTGGGAATAGCACCTTTAATTCCGGTATAATAGATGACACACTCAGAATGGCTCTTGGCAGTTTTGTTCAAATGTTACTTAGACATGTCTACAGATATTTTGTTTTGGAGAGGGATAGGGTTAAACCGTCATCAGAGACGGTCCCTCACATATTGGAAAAACAATGAAATTGACACATGTCTGTTCCAATAAAGTGCATAAATCGCCTGTTTTATTGACATATTTCTTTTTTTATTTCAAGAGTAAACACCACCTTGTACATCAATGAAAGACCTACTACACATTATTAATGACAAGAAGGCGCACATCTCTCGGCGAACGTACTTGCGATTTAGTCAATGTCTACAATATAAACATTAGCAGAAAGGTGTGTGTACCCAATACTTTTGAGTTACAGTGAACACACCTTTTTGACAGACATTAAATACCCCTTTTTAAACAGAAACCGTGCAAACATTATGGTGAATTTGACCAAATATTACATTACATCTAGTACCGGTAGTTAGAATGTTTCACCTCCATCCCCCTTGAAATTTCTATATCCGCCCTAACAAGAACAAAACTCATATTTATTCATATTTTAGTGTAGTTTACATGGTTTCCTTTATTTTAACATATTAGATGCCAATATTTTAAAGACAGCAGACGATTACACCTTATCTCACTTAGCACCTTGAACAGTGTGGTGACATTTGGTGACCTCAAAATTACCTTGATGTTCGTCAGGAACAAATTTGAAACATATTTTTTTCTGAATATGTATACAGTAGTGAATATAAATATCATTGGTTCCAAAAAGTAACATGGAATTGTCACGGGACCTACGTTAGCTACATATGCCCCTACACTAATATACATAGCAATGAAATATAATATCTACAGAAAACATAAATGTGATATTCGGTGAAAAGTTGTATTTTCACTGTAGTTTAGTCACAGTGAAAATATATAAAAAAAACATATTTATATTTTTGAACAAATACATGTTTCAAATATTTCCCTTGTAAATAACTAGTTTTGATTATTGAGGCCAGTGTCGCGTCTTTGTGTTTACGTTTGATGATTTTCAATGCATCTGATAGTATTTAAAAAATGGACCCCACCATGCCAGAAGTTGTGTCACATTGCATTCAGGTACCCCAGCATGTCACAAGTTGTGTCACATTGCATGTCGTACCCCACCATGTCACAAGTTGTGTCACATTGCATGTCGTACCCAGCATGTCACAAGTTGTGTCACATTGCATTTCACGTATCCCAGCATGTTTCAAGTTGTGTCACATTGTATGTCGTACCCCAGCATGTCAGAAGTTGTGTCACATTGCATGTCGTACCTCAGCATGTCAGAAGTTGTGTCACATTGCTCGGCACGTACCCCAGCATGTTAGAAGTTGTGACACATTTTACGTCGTACCCCAGCATGTCAGAAATTGTGACACATTACATGTCACGTACCCCAGCATGTTAGAAGTTGGGTCACAATGCATGTCGTACCCCAGCATGTCTAAAGTTGTGTCACATTGCATGTCGTACCCCAGCATGTCACAAGTTGTGTCACATTGCATGCCGTACCCTAGCATGTCACACGTTGTGTCACATTGCACGCCACGTACCCCAGCATGTCACAAGTTGTGTCACATGGTATGTCGTAACCCAGCAAGTCATAAGTTGTGTCACAGTGCATGCCGTCCTCCAGTATGTCACAAGTTGTGTTACAGTGCATGCCGTACCCCAGCATGTCAGAAGTGGTGTCACATTGCATGCCGTACCCCAGCATATCAGAAGTTGTGTCACATTGTATGTCGTATCCCAGCATGTCACAAGTTGTGTCACATTGTATGCCGTGCACCAGCATGTCTGAAGTTGTGTCGCATTACATGTCGTACCCCAGGATATCAGAAGTTGTGTCACATTGCATGACACGTACCCCAGCATGTCAGAAGTTCTGACACATTGCATGTCGTACCCCAGCATGTCGGAAGTTGTGTCACATTGCATTTCACGTATCCCAGCATGTCAGAAGTTGTGTCACATTGTATGTCGTACCCCAGCTTGTCAGAAGTTGTGTCACATTGCATGTCGTACCCCAGCATGTCAGAAGTTGTGTCACGTTGCATGCCGTACCCCAGCATGTCAGAAGTTGTGTCACATTGCACGTCATGTACCCCAACATGTCACAAGTTGCGTCACATTGTATGTTTTACCCAAGCATGTCACAAACTGTGTCACGTTGTATGCCGTGCACCAGCATGTCTGAAGTTGTGTCACATTACATGTCACGTACCCCAGCATGTCACAAGGTGTGTCACATTGCATGTCACGTAGCCCAGCATGTCAGAAGTTGTGTCACATTGCATGTCACGTACCCCAGCATGTCACAAGTTATCTGACATTGCATACCGTGCACTAGCATGTCAGAACTTGTGTCCCATTACATGTCGTACCCCAGCATGTCAGAAATTGTGTCACATTGCATGCCGTACCCCCAACATGTTACAAGTTGTGTCACATTGCATGCCGTACCCCAGCATGTCAGAAGTTCTGTCACATTGCGGCGTACCCCAAAATTGTAAGCTTATGCTACCAACTGTTACGGCAGAGTTGATCAACTCGCCGATCGCTCAACTTCTTTGACTGTTCAGTTGCTAGTATGAACACACAACCGTATTCTCTTCGTATACAACTCGTATAGCCGATTAATTGTTAATCTGAGCGCACCCATCGTAAGTTGGGAGTGGGTGGAATTTCAGCACAACCATCGGATTGGCCAACCATTAGATGAAATTGCGAGACAAAGTTGATATGGGTGCTGAAATATTGATACCATTTTTAAATTTTTTTTTACAGGGTGACTATCTTGGGCATGTTTTCCCTATCAACAGTTTAAAAATGTAAGGCAATTGGTTACATGTGAGAAAACATTGATGCTTTTGTCCGGAACGTCCATATCGCTTTGCTGATCCACCTAACTATATTATATGGCTATATGTAATAAAAACGGACGTTTTTTATGACGTCATTTGAGCATGTCCCCACTTTCTGGGTAGTATTTACCTGTGAGATTGTCAGAATATATACTATCAAGAAATACCAAAACTGTCTGTTAGTAAGATAGTTGTAAATGCCACATCCGGTACCGGCTCCCACTCGAGCGAGTTTTAATGATTCAGTGAGTAGGTGTAAGACCACTACACCCTCTTCTCTCTCACTAACCACTAACAATTAACAACTATCCCACTGTCTTGGACATACAGCCCAGGTAGCTGAGGTGTGCGCCCAGGACAGCGTGCTTGAAACTGAATTGGATATAAGCACAAAAATAAGTTGAAATAAATAAATGAATAAATTCCACTTAATTCCCAAATCGAGACTCAGTTGTGTTTACCATCGTTAATTGTATATGCTATTGAAGTGTATTACTTACCGAATCACACGGATCCCGTTTTGAAGTGTATTACTTACCGAATCCCACGGATCCCGTTTCGGTGACTTGTGTCAGTTGGTTTAAACTGTGTTTGTAGATCTTGCACTGCTGTTGTTGTTGGTTGAAGACGAATGCAGTACAGACAACGGCCAGACTTCTCCCACAAACTTCGAGACAACCGAGTTTAGTGGCGATCCCCGTTTTGGTAACCAGTGCATCTTCCACGACCGCCTTGTCGGTAAAAACTCTGTTATAGATCACTGGAGCTCATCCGCATGTCTGAGAATCAACATTTACAACAAGAACTCCAGCGGCTATGATGATGAGGATATGTGGTGAGCGAATACCGAATTCTGAGAAAATCTTCATGATGAGGTTATTTTCAAAATTAAAATATAATTTTTTTCGACAAATGTAGGTTTTTTGTTTATTTTTGTTTGTTGTTGTTTTTTGTTTTATATTGTTTTGTTGTTGTCGTTGTTGTCAAGGCAAATTTCAGTCAGGAATCGTGGTTCAAAAACGTGTCATATGTAGAAGTCGAAACACGTGACCTTTCAACCGCCCACTAGAAATGTGATGTAAAAATCAGACGACAAAAGCTATGATCCTCTGACATAAACTGAAACAGACTTCGAAGTGTCTCTTGCTGAAATTTGAATCCTTTAACTTGAGAAAAATCCAGCCGACATCTGTGAGACTGTGCTCGCTATTGACGTCAAAGAAGCGTACATGAGCTGGTTACTATTTCGCGACAGTGAACATGACGTTGTTGTTTGTCGATTCCTGTCAATTGATCACTCTCAAGACTTGTTTAACCAATGTTTCTGTTTACAAGTGGCAACTTGCTAAATATGCAGAGAATTGTATTGATCGTGTACGGTTAGTTTTTCTTATCATCTAGTGACTGTCTTATCATCTAGTGACTGTCTTATCATCTACACTGTCTTGAATCAAGTTCGGTGACGACTTGTTAGGTTGGTAGGGAATATTTTAAAGTGCTTATAAATATCTAGTTAAGCTTCAAACTTCCATTAAGGTTCACAGACCTTAGTCAGTTGTAGTTTAAAGTGTAGGTCTGTGAATAATTGTAGATCTTGAGACGCCGGGGAAGGGGGAGGACATAGCTCAGTGGTAAAACACTCGCCTGATGTGCAGTCGGCCCAGGTTTGATCCCCGACAGTGTGTCCATTTGACTATTTGTCATTTCAGCCAGTGCACCACGAATGTTATATCAAAGGCCGTGGTGTGTTCTATCCTGTTAGTGTGATGGTGCATATAAAATAGCTCTTCTTGCTAACGGAAAAAAAAACAAGTAAAAATGTTGGAATTGTCAAATATTTGACATCCAGTAGCCGATGATTCATAAATTGTGGTATCGTTAAACCAAACAAACTTTAACTTGATAAGAGATGATCGGACTAGGGTGTAGTCCAGTAGTCACGGCTGGTGTGGACGGACCGGTTCCGTTTTAATAGGAGATGATTAGACTAGGATGTAGTCCAGTAGTCACGGCTGGTATTCTGGTGTGGACGGACCGGTTCCGTCTTAATAACAGATGATTAAATTCAAATTCTTTATTACTTGAAGTTTTACTTTAACTTCAGAAGTTGGATACTTCTTAATAAGAGATGATCAGACTAGAATGTAGTCCAGTAGTCACGGCTGGTATTCTGGTGTGGACAGACCGGTTCCGTCTTAATAAGAGATGACCAGACTAGGATGTAGTCCAGTAGTCATGGCTGGTATTCTGGTGTGGAAGGGCCGGATCCGTCTTAATAAGAGATGATCAGACTAGGATGTAGTCCTGTAGTCACGGCTGGTATTTGGGTGTGGACGGGCCGGTTCTGTCTTAATAAGAGATGATCAGACTAGGATGTAGTCCAGTAGTCACGGCTGGTATTCGGGTGTGGATGGGCTGGTTCCGTCTTAATAAGATATGATCAGACTAGGGTATAGTTCAGTAGTCACGGCTGGTATTCTGGTGTGGACGGGTCGGTTCCGTCTTAATAAGAGATGATCAGACTAGGATGTAGTCCAGTAGTCACGGCTGGTATTCTGGTGTGGATGAGCAATTCCGTCTTAATAAGAAATGATCAGACTAGGATGTAGTCCAGTAGTTACGGTTGATATTCTGGTGTGGATGAGCAATTCCGTCTTAATAAAAGATTATCAGACTAGGATGTAGTCCAGTAGTCACGGCTGGTATTTGGGTGTGGATGGGCTGGTTTCGTCTTAATAAGAGATGATCAGACTAGGATGTAGTCCAGTAGTCTAGGCTGGTATTCTGGTGTGGATGAGCAATTCCGTCTTAATAAGATATGATCAGACTAGGATGTAGACCAGTAGTCACGGCTGGTATTCTGGTGTGGACGAGCGGGTTCTGTCTTAATAAGATATGATCAGACTAGGATGTAGTCCAGTAGTCACGGCTGGTATTCGGGTGTGGATGGGCTGGTTCCGTCTTAATAAGAGATGATCAGACTAGGGTATAGTTCAGTAGTCATGGCTGGTATTATGGTGTGGACGGGCCGGTTCCATCTTAGTAAGAGATGATCAGACTAGGATGGAGTCCAGTAGTCACGGCTGGTATTCTGGTGTGGACGAGCGGGTTCTGTCTTAATAAGATATGATCAGACTAGGATGTAGTCCAGTAGTTACAGTTTGTATTCTGGTCTGGATGGGCCAAGTCCATAATCAAAATAAAGCAAGAAGTTTTGGTTACGGACACCACTAGAGCAGTTTGATTTACTAATCATTGGCAATTGGACGTTAAACATTTGGTAATTTTGACATATACTTTTAGAGAGGAAGCCCGCTGCATTTTTCAATTAGTATCAATAGTAGCAAGGGATATTTTATACGCACCATCCTACACACAGGATAGCACATGCGAGATATACCAGTCGTGGTACACTGGCTGGAACGTGTAAGCATAAATGTTTAGAAAATCTTAGTAGAGGCAGAATAATTGGATATAAAAACGGAAACCTCTTAAGAGAGAGAGAGAGAGAGAGAGAGAGAGAGAGAGAGAGAGAGAGAGAGAGAGAGAGAGAGAGAGAGAGAGAGAGAGAGATGACAGATAAATAATAAAAATGCAGACATAATGAAAGACATACCTTGAGCCTGTGTGTGTGTTCTTATGTTTGTGTCCGGGCGTGTGTGTGTACGTGTTCGCTATTCAGTGTCAGCTTTTCCTCCGAACACCTCGGCGGCGGAATGTACCTCAGTGTTAAAGCCCTCGCTTGAGGCGCTCTCGGTTTGGGATCGATCCCTGTCGATGGATCCATTGGGCTATTTCTTATTCCAGCCAGTGCACCACAAATGGTGTATCAAAGGCCGTCGTTTGTGTTATTCTGTCTGTGGGATCGTGCATATAAAAGACTTCTTGTTACTAGTAGAAAACATAGCGGGTTTCCTCTCTATATGTCAGAATTACCAAATGTTTGACACCCAATATGTTATACATGTAAGGGAATCTTTCTGAGCTGATGAATACCGGTATTTGATTTTGGCTGAATTTTATAACATCCTAGTTTATTTTCTTAATATATATATATATGTTACAGTCAATATGTCAAACTAGTCATTTGGCCTAATCCCTGAAACGTTTAGGCATTTAGCCTAATGCCCAAGACCGTCAGGCATTTGGCCTAATGACTACAATTTCCAGGAATTAGACCTAATAACTGGATTTTGGTTGGTATTGTTTGACATTCTGCCTGACTGCAATTCAGGCAATCAGTCAAATGGGTCTACACTGGTATGTTGCTGGCAAAATAGGATTGATCGGAAAATGCTGTTCGTGACAGTTTACTATTTATTTCCTGGAATGTTAATGGTGGGTTTGACAGTAAATGGAATGATATTTCTTCTCGGAACTTTATTTGAACTTATGATATTATTTTCTTGTGTGAGTGTTGGATTGAAAGTTATTATGTTTTAGAAACTGATGGTTTTCAATCATATGTGTCAAAACAAGAAGGAGGATCGGTCATTTTAATTAGAGATATTTTTAGAAAAGTAATTACGGTAAGTGAAATATCATACGATACCATTGTGTGGTTGAAAATGGATAAACATGTTACTGTTGATAACGAAGATTTAATTCTTCTTTTTACAGACAGTATGATTGTGATATTTTTTACGAATTAGAAAATCAAATTGTGAAATATTTAGCTAAAGGAAATGTGTTTATTTTGGGTGATTTAAATAGTCGCACTCAAACTCAAAATGATTTTATCGAAAATGATATAATGCATAAATCTGTCTGTGACAAATTTGGTAGATTATTATTTTTATATTAACGACACCAAGTTACCACCACGTGTTAATCCAGATAAAGGGTGTAATGAATATGGAACACGGCTATTAGATCTTTGTAAAACAACTGGTTTGTTTATTGTAAACGGCCGAGATAAAGATGGTTATAGTAATGATTTCACTTACAGTGGAAGTCGTGGTTTATCTGTTATTGACTATTTACTTTGTTTTCAAAAAATATTTGATAACTTTTCAAAATTGATTGTCTGTAATTTCAATCAATTTTCGGATCATGCACCATTGCATGGTGTGTTGATTATTAGACAACTCGGCATGACCCAACGTGTTAGTAGTGAAATTGACATGAACAAAGGTCACGTCCGTGCAGTTTCACGGTGGAAATCAGAGTATTTGCATGAATGCAGGGAACATATTACAGTTAATCTTGACAAATTAAGTAAATCTTTTATTGCAAATAATATCACTTCACAAACAGATATGGATAATAGTGTTGAAGGATTTACACAAACGTTAAATGATAGTGTTTCACCTTTTCTCAAGGTACCCGTCAAGTCAAAATCACGTGCTAGTGAAGGACGCCCTTCAAATAGTAAACATTGCAATATTCCTCGCCCCCCTCCACGAAGCGATGACAAGCCATGGTTTGACGATAAATTAAAGGAGCACTATTTGGATTATTTAAATGCTTTTAAAAAGTTTAATATTAACAAATCATTGGAAAATCACCAGCTTCTTAATAATAAAAAAAAAGATTTTTAAAAGTTTAGAACAACAAAGAAAAAGAAATTATTTACGTACAGAAGGTGATATGCTTTACCTTTTAAGAACAACTAATCCAAAACAATTTTATGCTAAATTTTCAAAACGCAAAAAAAAAGGAAGGTGTAGATTTACAAACTTTTTTTGAAAATTTTAAGAGTTTGTCATTAGATGTTGATGAATGTTATGATGATATTTATAGTTTTGAAGGAAATATTATGTTTGATGAGCTTGAAACAATTAGTACTGCAGAAGAAGTAGAAACGGCAATACACAGCCTGAAAAGAAATAAAGCCCATAGTATTGATGGTATTATTAATGAATACTTTATTGAATTTAGAGAGTTTTGATAGCACTATTGCTCAATATATTTAACTGCGTGCTGTCAACGGGTTATTTCCCAACGAGTTGGTCTACAGCTGTAATTGTACCAATTGTTTTTAAAAAGTGACACAATGGACCCAAATAATTACACAATGGACCCAAATAATTATCGTGAATTTAGTTTAATTAGTTGTCTTGGTAAATTGTGTACATCAGTTATTAATCAGCGTCTTCTGTCATGGTCGAAAAACAATGATATTATTACTGATGCTCAGTTTGGTTTCCAACC
Organism: Gigantopelta aegis; assembly: GCF_016097555.1. Lineage (NCBI taxonomy): Eukaryota > Metazoa > Mollusca > Gastropoda > Neomphalida > Peltospiridae > Gigantopelta > Gigantopelta aegis. The sequence goes on from NW_024535249.1 coordinate 11,133, forward strand.
CAAGTTTGGTACTGTTGATGCTATTTTTGCACTGCATTCTATTATTAGTAAGTCCTTGTCATCTAAAAAGCGTCTTTACTGTGCATTTATAGATTTTAAAAAGGCTTTTGATACAATTAATCGGTCTAAGTTATGGTTTAAACTACATAAGATTGGTATAAGGGGCAAAGTGTTATCTGTTATTTATTCTATGTACCAGAACGTTAAATCTTGTGTTACTATTAACGGCTTTCAGTCAGATTACTTTTGTAATGGGTTAGGTTTGATGCAAGGTGAAGTTCTGTCACCGATTTTGTTTTCTTTATATATCATTGATTTTGAAGTAAGTTGTATCCAAGGGAACTGTATACCATATGAGTGTCAGCCACTTAGTTTATATTTATTAATGTATGCAGATGACCTTGTAATTTTTTCAGAATCAATTGATGATTTGCAGTTACAATTAGACACTTTGCTAGATTATTCTAGAAAATGGGATCTACATGTAAATAATGCAAAGACAAAAACTGTTGTTTTTAGAAATGCAGGTAAACCTAGAGAGAATATATATGTATGTATGTATGTATGTATTTTATGCCAATCCCCACTGTAGAGTAAATTGGCAAAAGGAAATTAGTTGGGAGTTGGTACTAATTAGTTAATCGGGTAAATTATTGCGTAGTTTATCATTTAAATACATGTTTACTTGTAGTTGTTAATAATTACTGTTTAGATAGTTGTATTCGTCTCGGCTCACACAACTAAGATAATTAGCGCTTAGATTTTGTGAGCCATCATTACTTGAAGATGCTTTCCGTTATGTCCTATATAACAGGGACATATAGCTTAAACGGTCTCGGTGGCGCAGTGGTTACGCCATCGGACTACAGGCTGGTAGGTACATGGTTCGCACCCCGGTACCGGCTCCAACCCAGAGCGAGTTCTCTCTCACAAACCACTAACCAACTAACCCACTGTCCTGGACAGACAGCCTAGATAGCTAAGGTGTATGCTCAGGACAGTGTGCTTGAACCGTAATTGGATATGAGCACGAAAATAAGTTGACATGAAATTAACCGAACGTTATTAAAGTGAGTTATCAGCTGTTTGAAAGTGTACGTGACGTCACTGAGGTAGCGGTTGGGAAGATATAATGTGATGGAGAGATGGAAACACCAAGTGTGGCAGCCCGTGAGGGATTACATTGTCGGCGGTCTAGCTTTGTGTGATAAGGTGCACCCAGTTTAAGGGCCCTTGACGAGTCGAGCTGATGTCCGGGGCTGACGTTACAGTGGCGGATCCAGAAAATCCATTGGGGGTGGGGTGGGGTGGGGGGCAGTGACATGAGGCAGAATGCCAAGGGATCTTTTGGGGAGGTTTGTGGGGATAGTAAAAAAATAAAAAATTAATATATAATAAAATTATAACTGTTATAGTCTGGCTAACTTTGTGTCGTAGCCTGGTACTTTTATTTAGTGTTTTTATGGACCAGAGTAACTTGCCTATCCCAAAATTATATAATATGTGTAGGGAGTATGAACAATTAATGTGTGGGGGTTTTTACGCTATAGATAACCTACCTAGTTATGGTGTAATAGAGTACGTGTAACATGGACATCAGGATAGTTGGTTATCGATAATTATTAATTGATTCTAGTGGCTACTCAGCCAAGTCGGGTGGAGTACCATTAACGTTTATCTCATATAGTAATTATTAATTGATTCTAGTGGTTACTCAGCCAAGTCAGGTGGAGTACGATTAACCTTTATCTCATATCAAATAAGGGGGCGGGACGTAGCCCAGTGGCAAAGCGCCCGCCAGATACCACAGACATGATAGCACATACCACGGCCTTTTATATACCAATCGTGGTGCACTGGCTGTGACGTGAAATAGCCCAATGGGCCCACCGACGGGAATCGATCCCAGACCGACCGCGCACTGGGCTACGTCCCGCTCCTTGTATTTAGGAGTCACATATATTACTATTGTCCGGGGCTGACGTTACAGTGGCGGATCCAGAAAATCCATTGGGGGGAGGGGCAATGACATGAGGCAGAATGACAAGGGATCTTGGGGGGAGGTTTGGTGGGGATAGTAAGAAAATGAAAATTAATATATAATAAAATTATACCTGTCGCAAAAGTTAGGGGTCGGGCCCCTGCGCCCCCATCCCTAGATCCGCCTCTGCGTTATTAATGTCTGGCAGGGTATGTGGTAGGTGTTGTTGTGTTTTGTTATAGACTGGCACACAGTGTGTCGTAGCCTGGCACTTTCATTTAGTGTGCTTATGGACCAGAGTAACTTGCCTATCCAAACAATATATATGTGTAGGGAGTATGAACAATTAATGGGGTTTTTTTACACCACAGATAACCTACCGGTACCTAATTATGGCTTAATGGAGTAAAGTATAAGTAGTAAGGAGGCCTGTCTGGGGTCATGACCTACTTTCCGTGACCTTGACCTACTTTCCGTGACCTTGATGACATCATGTGACCTCGTCCTACTGACCCGGCCCTGACCTACTTAGACTGACCGTGACCTACTTAGACTGGCCTACTGTGCCGTGTGCAACGTCCTACTGACCCGGCCCTGACCTACTGACCCGGGCCTGGCCTACTTAGACCGGCCCCTGACCTACTTAGACTGGCACGAAAGAGTATAAAAAGGCTAGATACGGTTTAATTGTCATTCGCTCGCCGGAAAACGATCAGATCTACGTTCAATCCAGAGA
>NW_024535250.1:0-10170 GCF_016097555.1 Gigantopelta aegis
TGTAAATATCAGAACCCTTTCCGGAAGTCAGTATGTGAGGCAATGGCCGCCATAAAAGAAAGCACTATAGTGGTGAAAACATTGATATACGTCTTCTGACATGTATATCACCCCACCTCTCCAAATACAAGGTGTACATCTAAACACAAATGCATCTATCGTATGTAGGCACAGCGTGGACGAATAATAGGTACATTTATTTTGGTCGTTGGCCCAAATAATGGGTCAAAAAACGGAAAAAATTGTTTTGCATCCGAATTCTTCCAAAATGATTTTTGTCGAATGGTGGGTCATAAGTAGTCGAATAAACACAGTTTGTAGTACATAACGGATAGGGACCACTCACACGGGGTATCCCCCACTCTGTAAATATCAGAACCCTTTCCGGAAGTCAGTATGTGAGGCAATGGCCGCCATACTAGAAAGCACTATAGTGGTGAAAACATTGATGTACGTCTTCTGACATATATATCACCCCACATCTCCAAATACAATGTGTACATCTAAACACAAATGCATCTATCGTATGTAGGCACAGCGTGGACGAATAATAGGTACATTTATTTTGGTCCTTGGCCCAAATAATGGGTCAAAAAACGGAAAAAATTGTTTTGGGCCGAATTCTTCCAAAATGATTTTTGTCGAATGGTGGGTCATAAGTAGTCGAATCCACACAGTTTTCAGTACATAACGGACAGGGACCACTCACACAGGGCATCCCCCACTCTGTAAATATGAGGAACCCTTTCCGGAAGTCAGTATGTGAGGCAATGGCCGCCATAAAAGAAAGCACTATAGTGGTGAAAACATTGATATACGTCTTCTAGCATATATATCACCCCACATCTCCAAATACAATGTGTACATCTAAATACAAATGCATCTATCGTATGTAGCCAATGCGTGGGCGAATAATACGTACATTTATTTTGGTCCTTGGCCCAAATATTGGGTGAAAAAACGCAAAAAATAGTTTTGAAGCCGAATTCTTCCAAAATGATTTTTGTCGAATGGTGGGTCATAAGTAGTCGAATAAACACAGTTTTTAGTATATAACGGATAGGGACCACTCACACAGAGTATACCCCACTTTGTAAATATCAGAACCCTTTCCAGAAATCAGTATGTGAGACAATGGCAGCCATACACGAACGCACTATAGTGGTGAAAACATTCAAATACGTCTTCTGACATGTACATCACCCCACCCCTCCAAATACAATGTGTACATCTAAACACAAATGCATCTATCGTATGTAGGCTCTGCGTGGGCGAATAATAGGTACATTTATTTTGGTCCTTGGCCCAAATATTGGGGTAAAAAATAGTTTTGGGGCCGAATTCTTCCAAAATTATTTTTGTCGAATGGTGGGTCATAAGTAGTCGAATAAACACAGTTTTTAGTACATAACGGATAGGGACCACTCACACAGGGCATCCCCCACTCTGTAAATATCAGAACCCTTTCCAGAAATCAGTATGTGAGACAATGGCAGCCATACACGAACGCACTATAGTGGTGAAAACATTCATATACGTCTTCTGACATGTATATCATCCCACCTCTCCAAATACAAGGTGTACATCTAAACACAAATGCATCTATCGTATGTAGGCACAGCGTGGACGATTAATAGGTACATTTATTTTGGCCCTTGGCCCAAATAACGGGTCCCAAAACGCAACAAATTGTTTTGGGGCCGAATTCTTCCAAAATGATTTTTGTCGAATGGTGGGTCATAAGTAGTCGAATGAACACAGTTTGTAGTACATAACGGATAGGGACCACTCACACGGGGTATCCCCCACTCTGTAAATATCAGAACCCTTTCCGGAAGTCAGTATGTGAGGCAATGGCCGCCATAAAAGAAAGCACTATAGTGGTGAAAACATTGATATACGTCTTCTGACATGTATATCACCCCACCTCTCCAAATACAAGGTGTACATCTAAACACAAATGCATCTATCGTATGTAGGCACAGCGTGGACGAATAATAGGTACATTTATTTTGGTCGTTGGCCCAAATAATGGGTCAAAAAACGGAAAAAATTGTTTTCCATCCGAATTCTTCCAAAATTATTTTTGTCGAATGGTGGGTCATAAGTAGTCGAATAAACACAGTTTGTAGTACATAACGGATAGGGACCACTCACACGGGGTATCCCCCACTCTGTAAATATCAGAACCCTTTCCGGAAGTCAGTATGTGAGGCAATGGCCGCCATACTAGAAAGCACTATAGTGGTGAAAACATTGATGTACGTCTTCTGACATATATATCACCCCACATCTCCAAATACAATGTGTACATCTAAAAACAAATGCATCTATCGTATGTAGGCACAGCGTGGACGAATAATAGGTACATTTATTTTGGTCCTTGGCCCAAATAATGGGTCAAAAAACGGAAAAAATTGTTTTGGGCCGAATTCTTCCAAAATGATTTTTGTCGAATGGTGGGTCATAAGTAGTCGAATCCACACAGTTTTCAGTACATAACGGACAGGGACCACTCACACAGAGCATCCCCCACTCTGTAAATATCAGAACCCTTTCTGGAAGTCAATATGTGAGGCAATGGCCGCCATAGAAGAAAGCACTATAGTGTTAAAAACATTCATATACGTCTTCTGACATATATATCACCCCACATCTCCAAATACAATGTGTACATCTAAACACAAATGCATCTATCGTATGTAGGCAATGCGTGGGCGAATAATACGTACATTTATTTTGGTCCTTGGCTCAAATATTGGGTGAAAAAACGCAAAAAATAGTTTTGAAGCCGAATTCTTCCAAAATGATTTTTGTCGAATGGTGGGTCATAAGTAGTCGAATAAACACAATTTTTAGTATATAACGGATAGGGTCCACTCACACAGGGTATACCCCACTTTGTAAATATCAGAACCCTTTCCAGAAATCAGTATGTGAGACAATGGCAGCCATACACGAACGCACTATAGTGGTGAAAACATTCATATACGTCTTCTGACATGTATATCATCCCACCTCTCCAAATACAAGGTGTACATCTAAACACAAATGCATCTATCGTATGTAGGCACAGCGTGGACGAATAATAGGTACATTTATTTTGGTCCTTGGCCCAAATAATGGGTCAAAAAACGGAAAAAATTGTTTTGGGCCGAATTCTTCCAAAATGATTTTTGTCGAATGGTGGGTCATAAGAAGTCGAATGCACACAGTTTTCAATACATAACGGACAGGGACCACTCACACAGAGCATCCCCCACTCTGTAAATATCAGAACCCTTTCTGGAAGTCAATATGTGAGGCAATGGCCGCCATAGAAGAAAGCACTATAGTGTTGAAAACATTGATATACGTCTTCTGACATGTATATCACCCCACCCCTCCAAATACAATGTGTACATCTGAACACAAATGCATCTATCGTATGTAGGCACTGCGTCGGCGAATAATAGGTACATTTATTTTGGCTCTTGGCCCAAATAACGGGTCCCAAAACGCAACAAATTGTTTTGGGGCCGAATTCTTCCAAAATGATTTTTGTCGAATGGTGGGTCATAAGTAGTCGAATGAACACAGTTTGTAGTACATAACGGATAGGGACCACTCACACGGGGTATTCCCCACTTTGTAAATATCAGAACCCTTTCCAGAAATCAGTATGTGAGACAATGGCAGCCATACACGAACGCACTATAGTGGTGAAAACATTCAAATACGTCTTCTGACATGTACATCACCCCACCCCTCCAAATACAATGTGTACATCTAAACACAAATGCATCTATCGTATGTAGGCTCTGCGTGGGCGAATAATAGGTACATTTATTTTGGTCCTTGGCCCAAATATTGGGGTAAAAAATAGTTTTGGGGCCGAATTCTTCCAAAATTATTTTTGTCGAATGGTGGGTCATAAGTAGTCGAATAAACACAGTTTTTAGTACATAACGGATAGGGACCACTCACACAGGGCATCCCCCACTCTGTAAATATCAGAACCCTTTCCAGAAATCAGTATGTGAGACAATGGCAGCCATACACGAACGCACTATAGTGGTGAAAACATTCATATACGTCTTCTGACATGTATATCATCCCACCTCTCCAAATACAAGGTGTACATCTAAACACAAATGCATCTATCGTATGTAGGCACAGCGTGGACGATTAATAGGTACATTTATTTTGGCCCTTGGCCCAAATAACGGGTCCCAAAACGCAACAAATTGTTTTGGGGCCGAATTCTTCCAAAATGATTTTTGTCGAATGGTGGGTCATAAGTAGTCGAATGAACACAGTTTGTAGTACATAACGGATAGGGACCACTCACACGGGGTATCCCCCACTCTGTAAATATCAGAACCCTTTCCGGAAGTCAGTATGTGAGGCAATGGCCGCCATACTAGAAAGCACTATAGGTCTCACAACACGGTTCACTTCCGGGGGAAAGGTCATTCATCACGGTCCACTATAGTTCCTAATTGTGACACATGTTGTGGTGTACATGTTCACTGTTAGTACTTGCAGAGGAATTAAAGGGACTGGTTATTTCAGATGCCAGGTCCTCTGGCTGCATTTTGCCCATGAGGTTTTGAAATATTATGCATTTACTTTTGCACACATGAGTATGAAGAAGACCAGGTGCCCGGAGTGATCCGGTTACTCTGCCATGCCTAAAAACACACGGTACTGTCACAGTGGGCCATGTAGCAAAAAACTGAGACGGAAATGTTGTCAATTTTGGAGCCAAAATAAATAAAGGTATAAAAAACCTTTAAAATGGTATATGTCATTAGTGTCAACGAGAACCCATTCTATTAGCAATTTGGATTTGAAGTTGGGCAGTTTAACATAGGTTTCAATGGCATATAGCATCTGTGTAGTGAGACCATAATGTAACCTGCACTATTTACACATGTGCTGTTTGAAACGAAAGTGAGTGGGGGTTTTTTTGTTTGTGAGGGAAATTGTGGTTGTAGGGGTTTCTGAATACAATTTTGAGTGTGTATCTATGGTATATTTTGTGTTTTTACCTATTGTATTAAGGGTTGATAGGTTAATGTTTAGGTAACAAGTGTACATGTGACGATGAGCACATGTAGACGTGTGATGATGTCTGTGTAAATATTCATGTGTTGTTGTCAGTGTTTACATGAGCAGCACATGTATGTCATTAAACAAATACCAGTATAGTTGTAATAATATATAATGTTAAGTTTTAATGACATTATAATATGTAATATATTGTGTTAATGTAAATAAACCTATATTTTACAATATTTGACAGTTTCACCCATTTATTTTAACACACAATATCATAATATTAGTGAATCTTCACTTATTTTGGGGTTATTCCTCCTTGCTTGAAACAAAATGTAAACAAAACCCTTATCACACAAAAAATGTATCTCTGTACAAGACAGAAGTTGTGACTACTGCCATGATTTACTGTCGCCCTGAGAGAGCTAGTGTTCTGGCGATACAGGAAAGGGTCATACATACACATACACATACATGTACTTGACACATTAATTATTGTGAAACAAAATCCTCCACCTCAGTGTGAGCACTGTCATGGTCTCACCCTCACCCTCACCCTCACCCTCACCCTCACACTCCCTCACACGAATCATCCTTTGACATACACTTTTTTTAACATTTATCTAATAACATAAAACAAATACAGGTGTGCTTTTTAGTAAACAAATTTATTTGTTCTCCTTTTTTTTTTTTAAATCAGGATATTACAGAATGTCTAAAGTGTTCAATGATTTATTAACAGAAACTGAAATTCAATACTTTCAAGAAATAATTGACCCAAAAATTGACATAAGTGGTGAATGCCACATTTGGTGTGCCGCGACTGAAAAAGATGGTTATCCCATTGTGCAAGCCACTTTTCGGACACAGAGGGTCCGAGTTCGAGCACACAGGCTTCTTTTTTTTATGAAAAGTGGCTTGCACAAACTTGATCCAAAAATACATGTTAGTCATTTATGTCACAATAAATTGTGCTTAAATTTTGATCATCTTTCTTATGAACCTGCTTGCATAAACATGCAGAGGCAGAGTTGTGTCTATGCCAATAAATGTTTTGGGCATTCTGTGTATAAGAACTGTGTTTTTCCAACTTCAAGGTACATTTTGTATTTCCAGTTGTGTTTTGGGGTTTTATTTACCCCATGTGAATTATGTTTCATTGTCTGTTACAGTTTACTGTTAAAGAGTTTTATTAATGTTACAGTTGCTGTGTGTTCATAATTCAGTTTGCTAATGCTAATGCTGGTGTTGCTGTTGCTGTTGCTGTTGTCAGTGATTCAAGTTAATGGCATAATTGTGTTGCCTATTTATGTGTTTACTTCCACTACTGTATGAAGAGTGCATGTAAAGTTTTCTGTGACACCTGTTCAGCAGAGAAAAATACCTGTCACGCTTATATCTATGTGTGTTTTGCCTCTTGTAGTCATATTGAAATTTCTCATCAGTTTTTTTCATATAGTCACACATTGGACCATAATTGGAATATTTTATACCTATCTTTTTTGCAATGATAAGTGTAGAATTCCCTCTGCCATGGGTATTGGTGTGGACTGCTGAATGACATAGCCCATGGAAATTACAACTGTATAAGCTCATTTTGGGAGCATATGTAAACACAGTGTGATGTAAACTTTCAGATTTGTTGGTATTATACAAACATACTAACTGAGAAAGCATTATATTTGATACAGTTTTGTTTAGTGTGTGCATTAAGCTATGTCTATCTGTATTATTTAACTGCAGATATTGTCCATTTGGTAGGAATACTGGCTTGAAGTATTTACTGCTTTTTGCATTGCACACTAATGATGCTGTTTTACAATGTGTGTGTTCTCCACAGAAACAGTTCACAATGTTGTCTCTTATTGACGCACCCTTAGAAACAAATGCTTTGACCCCATGACATTGTTTATGTAATTGGGATAGTTCTCTAGTCAGTCGACACCGCATTCCCACTGCCAGTTTATTTGCAAAAGCATCTTTTGTTAAACCTATAGGCTTGTATTGAAGCTTCAGTGCTGCAACTTTTGTATTTATAAAAACTCTTCGCATTCGGTGCACAAAACACACATACTTAAGAGGGAACATATTGGAATGAGAGGAACAGTGGATAGGATTTGAAGTTTGCATTATATTTCCTAATTGTGCACATGCATCAGTTGTTAGGCTTGAGATTTTTACAACATTTTGGGACTCTACATTTGTAATATTTTCTGATATTAACTTCTTTTCTACAGATGCCATTGAATGTGTTGGATTATAAGTGCGTGCACATTTTGTATGACTGCATTGATGTTTTCTACACAATTTATTTGCAGTTGACAAGCCTAACACCAGCTTTCTTTTGGTCAGCTGCTCCACCAGTGGACAGAAGGCCTGGGTCCCAGCTTCGTAACCACTCTGGCACCTGTTGTTGTACGAACAATCGGCTTCGACGGGAATGAGGCCACGCGAATTGGATGTTACTTGGTTAAGCATCTTGGCAACTTCGTTGATGAACTCTTGATTTTTCTTCATTGATACATTATTTATGTGGACTGTTTCATTGCTTAATAGTTTCAAATCCTTCTGTACTTGTGTCATGGATGGAGGCTTTATGTCCAGTAGTGACAGGATGTATCTGACGTCACTGGGACCAGCTTTCGTCTTTAATACCGACAGTGCCAATGCCTTATTCAGAGTGGATGGTGGAGGACCTGGTTTGTTTTTAGGTTTGGGCAGTTTATCAGTTAAGTCCATGGTGATATTCATATTGCAGCTCTGACATCCTAGAGAAACACTGACACATAGTCCAACATACTTGATGGAACGTAAAACACAATGGGGACTTTTGCATTCATTTGAGTGTGCCGAGTGAATAGAACAAAACTTGTTTACAAGCAGTGGCAAGTTATTAATGTTTACTATGACATTTCCAGTAAAATTATTAAGCCTAGGTGCTGACTTACATGAGACTGTCTTTATCTTGGGTCTTAACTTGGATGGCAGTGTGTTTCCAGATGTACTGACTGACTGAAAAATCTCAATCTCGATGCGTTTAACTCTCTGTGTGTCTGTTTTCATAGGCTGAATTTGTTCCTTCTCCTGTCCCTTGTCCCGTGTCTGAGGCTGCTCTGATGTTTTTCTCCACTTACAATTGCCCTTTTGGAACAATGATGTGCCTTTCTTTCGTCGTTTCCTGCTAAATTTAGTGTTTCTAGCATTTTTTTGGGGAGCTGCCATTTTCCAATTGTTCATGGACAGTACCTGGATACCCATGGCAACAGTAACTAAGAACTTGTCATGTGACAATTCCATTCATTGAATCTTACCTAGGAATGCTATTACCTTTATTTAGACATGAAAAAAGAACACCTATTATGCAACATTAGCCACAATTAATGTTAGACATATTTTTTGTGTATGACATATCTGAGTATATAATGTACTGTCACAACAATGTTGTACATGGCCTCTTTTCGGGCCATAACTTCATTATCTTTTGTGTTATGTGGGTCATGTGTGGGTCCATTTTACTCCAAATGGTGTAAATTATATGAAAAACACCTAAATTGTGTTTTATGAATATGACAGGTTTTGTTTAAGGTCTCACAAACACGGTTCACTTCCGGGGGAAAGGTCATTCATCACGGTCCACTATAGTTCCTAATTGTGACACATGTTGTGGTGTACATGTTCACTGTTAGTACTTGCAGAGGAATTAAAGGGACTGGTTATTTCAGATGCCAGGTCCTCTGGCTGCATTTTGCCCATGAGGTTTTGAAATATTATGCATTTACTTTTGCACACATGAGTATGAAGAAGACCAGGTGCCCGGAGTGATCCGGTTACTCTGCAATGCCTAAAAACACACGGTACTGTCACAGTGGGCCATGTAGCAAAAAACTGAGACGGAAATGTTGTCAATTTTGGAGCCAAAATAAATAAAGGTATAAAAAACCTTTAAAATGGTATATGTCATTAGTGTCAACGAGAACCCATTCTATTAGCAATTTGGATTTGAAGTTGGGCAGTTTAACATAGGTTTCAATGGCATATAGCATCTGTGTAGTGAGACCATAGTGGTGAAAACATTGATATACGTCTTCTGGCATATATATCACCCCACATCTGCAAATACAATGTGTAACTCTAAACACAAATGCATCTATCGTATGTAGGCACAGCGTGGGCGAATAATAGGTACATTTATTTTGGTCCTTGGCCCAAATAATGGGTCAAAAAACGCAAAAAATAGTTTTGGGGCCGAATTCTTCCAAAATGATTTTTGTCGAATGGTGGGTCATAAGTAGTCAAATAAACACAGTTTGTAGTACATAACGGATAGGGACCACTCACACGGGGTATCCCCCACTCTGTAAATATCAGAACCCTTTCCGGAAGTCAGTATGTGAGGCAATGGCCGCCATACTAGAAAGCACTATAGTGGTGAAAACATTCATATACGTCTTCTGACATGTATATCACCCCACCTCTCCAAATACAAGGTGTACATCTAAACACAAATGCATCTATCGTATGTAGGCACAGCGTGGACGAATAATAGGTACATTTATTTTGGTCCTTGGCCCAAATAATGGGTCAAAAAAGGAAAAAATTGTTTTGGGCCGAATTCTTCCAAAATGATTTTTGTCGAATGGTGGGTCATAAGTAGTCGAATGCACACAGTTTTCAGTACATAACGGACAGGGACCACTCACACAGAGCATCCCCCACTCTGTAAATATCAGAACCCTTTCTGGAAGTCAATATGTGAGGCAATGGACGCCATAGAAGAAAGCACTATAGTGTTGAAAACATTCATATACGTCTTCTGACATATATATCACCCCACATCTCCAAATACAATGTGTACATCTAAACACAAATGCATCTATCGTATGTAGGCAATGCGTGGGCGAATAATACGTACATTTATTTTGGTCCTTGGCTCAAATATTGGGTGAAAAAACGCAAAAAAATTGTTTTGAAGCCGAATTCTTCCAAAATGATTTTTGTCGAATGGTGGGTCATAAGTAGTCGAATAAACACAATTTTTAGTATATAACGGATAGGGTCCACTCACACAGGGTATACCCCACTTTGTAAATATCAGAACCCTTTCCAGAAATCAGTATGTGAGACAATGGC
>NW_024535251.1:0-35024 GCF_016097555.1 Gigantopelta aegis
GAAGGAAAACAGGAGAAACGAAACAATAAAGCCTTTCATGTTTTTAAACATATAGACAGACCCCAGATCTGACCCACCCTACTTTTTTTGTACACATGGCTAACTCTGTTCTTTTCAAGAAGATGCTTGCAACTCTACAGGAAGTGGCACAGTTACCACTAATACATCAGCTCGTATTTTTACGTCTGAGAGAGTGGTCGTGTGAGTAGAAGTGAACTGGTGCTCAGAGAGACTTGGACAGAGGAAAGAAAGTGTGTTTTGCCAAGTCTTACATTTTGCGAGGACACAAGAAGACAAATATAGTAGTAATAACTCAGCAATTTTCAACGACGATGCTAGCATCAATGTATGTCGTTGAATAAGTTGATTAAGCCATTCAGACGCATTCCAGAACCATTAAGGACTGCGTCTGTATCTATTTCTGACACTAATATTTTCTTATATTTAAGTTTCAGTTGTATGGAGTGTTATTCATCAGTGGAGGATGAAGGCAACATTAGTAAGACAAAACTCTAAGCAGAGAAGACAGCAGAAGCCAGCAGGTTATTGAAGTAAAATATATTTTTAATATTTAATTTTTCATGAGTTTTATGGAATCCTTAGATAGAAATCTGAAATCAAAAAAATAATTTTTGGTAGAGTTTAATGTTTAAAGAGCAATTTGGCAAGAAACGGGGTACATTAATGATGATGGTATTAATTTTCATTGTTAGCTGTTCATATCACTTGTTTTCAGATCAATTTGGAAGTTTTCAACTCTCATCTGATGGACCAAACTACTTTATATTGCAGAGAAGAAAGTACATAATGTGTCTCTTATTTTAAAAAGTGTCTGGTAAGTATTGGACATCTTGTTTATCTAGTACTCTTGTAGTTTTGTAGGAAAGAAAAAGATAGAAGGAAAGGAGAGTCTGATCAAAGAACAAGCCAGTGAGAGATATTGATTTCTCTTGACCTTCTATTTTCTCTCAATGCTTCTCTTGTCATCAGAGGCTCAGAATACAAATTTCGTGAGGCACTGGGGGAAATGTTTAACCTCTGTTGTTCAACCGTAGTGGTTGTCATTGATTTATCTACTGAAGAATGTATTATAGTAGATTGTCCTGATAATTTGTCCATGTGGATTGGCTCAATGGTTACCTGATGTAAGTATTAATGACTGTATTTATTGGATATAATAATTCCCTTTAAAAACTTGGTTTGTCTAACTGTTTAAAAACCAAAAGTAAGGATTATTAGCAATGATGTACATATAATGATGGGTCATTAATAGTCCACTTTATTTGTTGCTGATCTTGATAAAAACTCCCTCTAGTAAGTTTAGTCAGTCATTGTTTTTCCATAGTAACTGTCTAGTTCCTTTCTCCAGCTGCACTCACATGACAATAATAAGTACATTTATAGTCCAAGATTTAATCCACAAGGCATAAATTAGTATTCTTAGAGTGTGATGCTGATCTACCTAGATCCTCATAGACATGTGCGTATACTCCAACAAGTCTGTACTTAATAAACCTAATAACCATAATAATAATGTACCATTATATAGATTGATTGGGAAACTACATTCTGTGACACCATTAATTGATTTCATTAATAACCAACAGGTTAGCAGGAGATTAGAACAGTAAAATAAAATTATTGCCTCTCTCTCTCTTTTCCTCCTCTTCCTTTCATTTTTTTTCACTTCCTTCCTTCATGACTTTGTTCTTTTGTTCACCTCCCTTCCCTTGCCTCTCTCATAGATACAGGATTCCACTGGTATTTATACATTTTTTCCTACCAACTTTGTTGGGGACCAAATGGAAAGGGTACCTTTATTACAGTTGACATGCCATATTCATTACATCATATATTATGGGTGTTGATACTGTAACTGGTGATGTTCATTGTATTACAGCTGCTACTGATATTGGTACATATAATGTACTAGATGTATGAATGGACCTATAGTAGTTCGTTATACAACCCCGCCCAACCCAACAAAAATAGTGAGTTTTTGTACATCTATTTTGTATGGATGTATGGATAGATCCAAGAAAAATAAATGGAGACTAACATCCAAATGACAGACAAATGAATGCATAGATGGGAAATGGTCCATGAATAGATAAATGTTATTTCATCTAGCTTAAATTGCTCAAGCTACCAATGATTCCAGTGTAGGCTTCAAGCAAACTGTTTTTGTGAGATAAGTTAGTTACTGTATATTATAATAAATATAATAACTATACTATATTAATATTATATTAGAAAATTATAATAAATACTAACTTATAATATTAATAGTATATAATTGTAATAAATACTAACTATGATATTAATATGATATCAATTATAAAACTAATAACTAGTAATATTTATAAATTATATAATTATAATACATCCATAACTATGATACATTGTATATTCTATTTAGTATCAATTAGTAGCCTCATTATCTGAGAAAATAAAAGGAGAATTAATTATTTGAATAGAAACAAAAAGGTAATGTTGTTGAGTATCTTATTTATTATTAAAACCACTCTCTTTATTTTAAAGGACTGGACTGCCTTATCAATCTATCTTTGTTTCACCTGTCCATCTCATCTCCCTCGCCCCCTCCTCTAATTGTTTTTTTCCTCATGGTGGTCCTCATGCTGGAGTTTTCCCTGATTTTATAACTTGGAAATGCTTGCTTTGTAGCACTAGGGTTTGGTGGTTTTGTTAGGTTAAAAACTTTGTTACCTGTAATGATAATCTCTCTCTCTCTCTCTCTCCTTACACACAGTTAACTACATGGTTCTATGGGATTTGGACCAAGATACAATTACAAGTTTACTTGGTAAAGTATAGAACACTTGATATACAGGATACACAGGTAAAACAGTTTTTATTGTCCAGCTATAATACTTGTTATATGTATGCTGCAGAAGACTATTGTGAAAAATGGATATGGTATGGAGACGTATGATAGTAAAAGGTGGTCACATGTGGCTTTCATTGCAGCTCATCTCATTGGTCATATCCTGTAAGTCATTTGACATCATATCCAATTATTACAATGTTATTATAGGATAGTTATAAAGCTCTTGCATTCGTATCCTGTATTGAAAATTGCATTAAAGTAAATTTATTAACATAATATTAATAGTTAATAATTAATTATAATTAATTAATTGTTTTTTTATATACAGAGTGCAATGTATCAGACAGTCCAGACTGTAAGTAGACATATTTATCTAGATGTAGTTTTTACTATTTAAATCTCCCTCCCTGTCTCTCACTCTCTCTCTCTCTCTTCCTCTCTCTCTCTCACTTCTCTCTCTCTCTCCTCTCTCTCATAGGTCACGTCAGTTGTCAATCACCTTATGATCCTGCTAGTCCTCCTACTCCTAATGTATGCTAACATGTTTAATCGCTTCTCCTATTATCCATGTTAAAAGGTAAGTCTATATAATGTTGGTTGAATCTGTATATTACAAGATAAAGTTATAATTTTAGTCCAGTCTCTCTTCAGTATGATGATCTCCTCATTTTTATTTATTAGTCAATTATAAATGTTTTAACATTAAAACTATAAAAAATGTATGTAATTTGTTACATGATTTTTAGAATCTGTTCCACTTTTTGACATTGGATAGTGAGGACAGAGTCTGGATCAGATCTATAATAAGTTAATGTAGGCAACAGGATTTGTCATCAATCAGATTGCTTGACCATATCCACCCACATATTTTAATTGCTAAATAATGATATTACACTACTGAACGAGTAATATAGGTTTGCTGTGAGACTACCAAATGAGATACTGGCCCAGGGTATTATCACACTCCTTGATACTTGTTTTGTAGCTGACATAATTGTTTCCTTGTAGTCTTAACTTCAGCGAGTCACTATTTTCATTTTTCAATGAAAACATTAGTGCTGGATTAGTTGTTAGATTAAGACAACCAAGTTACTGATACATGTACAAACTTAATATAGGCTGAAATGCTGGAATCCTCTAGCTATAACTTAATGTTAAAGAGGGTGGAGTCTGGCTTGCAAGACTATAAGGGGGGGCAGTTTATAGCCATCCACAAGAAAAAGTTGATGGATATTTTTTTTAAATTCTGTTATGTTTTGTTTTTATGAAAATAGCAATAATGTGGGCATGGCAAAAAAAAAAAAAGTTGCCAATTTGCCAAATAACATATTTAAAATCCTCCCTTATCCAGCTGTATATGTTATTAACTAGTGACAAGCTGACTGTGCCAATACAAAGTTAGACATTATTATAAATACTTTCAATAGTTACTCTAACATTCCCAAAATGATGCATAAATTATCTTTAATTGCGACAGCAACATAAACATATTTGCTATTAATTCTCTTGGTAGTTAATTGTTTTTAGGTTATATTTCTAATTGAAACTTTTAATCTTTCAATGTGCGATTTTGTGTCCCAAAGAATAGAGACTCTTTCTAATACACAAAGTATAGTTTAGTTATGTTATAATATTAGTGTAACAAAGTATTAGGTAGTGTTAATAGTCCATTGATAATATACTATATTTATATGATGATTTGTATACTTGAAAACAAAGTACTGCCCATAATGTTAGTACAAACTATTACATGATACTGAGACACATTACAAGATGTTGTAGTCAATATGCGATATTAATACATAATAGATTCAATCAGACAAATCTAATCCTGTAGTGTTATTCAATGGGAAAAAACGAGTTGATTCATTAGAGTATCTACTATAAACTTGGCTTTATTGACAAGGTCATGGATTTCATGGGAACATCTATTAATCCTACACAAGTACACAAGTCTGTTTAAAACACACACACACACATAATGACATAATGGAATTAACCCGATTCCATTCTGTTAGTATAAGGAAAATTACGAGAGAGAGGTTGAGTAAACAATATATCAATTAAATGAGTTACTATCACAACTTAATGTGTATTTGGTATAGCATCACCCACATAGATGGCCATATTGAGTTATATGTCCTTGGAATGTCTTTTACTTTACAATCAAATCGAGTATTTCAAATGAAACTCTTTTTCTTGAGCTGTAATGTCAGTATGTCCCTGTATCAATCCTATCACAGCATGTCACACACACCAATTGTTTATTCTATTATTAATGACAGATATTCATTAGTTAATATACCAATAACTTTTTCAATAATAAATACACTTTGTCGTTTTAGTTGTCTTGACGACATACACCAACTGAACATAAATTAATAAAAGTACTTTAATCACTATTCTTATCTATTGTTGAATATAACTTATCATGACTTTATATTGTAATATAGACTGATCCATCCACTCATCCATTCATCATCTATCTATTGTTTTACTCTACACTTGTTTGTACTCCATTAACCTTATGAGGTTTTTTTTACAATTGTATTAGTGACCTTATCAGTGTTCATTATATATGATCTCATATCACACTAATTTGAATTAAAAAGACTCATTCCCCTCTCTCTACATTCATACTAAAAAACAACTAAATATTCATTGTGGTGTTAACAGATGTTTTACAAAGTTAATACAATCTCTTGTGATCTATCCTAACACTAGTTCTCAATTTGCGACTGTGCTCTCTTGTACTTACCTTGATCTATGGTATTCTAATTATCATCACAATTATGTCATAATGATGCAACACATGTGGCCCATCATGTTAATTGTCTCATGTTGATCATTAAAATATGAAACTTTTCTCTTGAGATCTTGGTATGTTGTGTACTTAAAGTTTATGATACTTAATAAAATGGAACAAATAGATTTTAATATTTGATAGCATAGATTTAAGGAAAATGACCAAGTGGGGGAAAAAAAGAAAAAAAAAAAAGAAAGTTAAAATTTGAAGGAGTTAGCCAGAATGAATGCAAATGACTTTGGACAAATGAGACTATGATAGGTACATTATCAGTACATTGTTATATGTTAGGAGTTACGATATTATAATACAATTACTCATTTTTTGGCGGCAGTGATGTAACAGTAGACAGCTGATTCATTAACACCATATTCTGTGAGTAATATTTAGCATAATTTTCATACTTTAACTTTGAGTATAAATACAACCATTACTTTTAATAGTGAGTACATTATGCGAAAGAATGCAGCACACTGCACGACTACTTTGATGTATAGTCGTCTTGAGTCTGCGGTTATTTGGGCTGTTCATCATATTTTTCTCATATAAATTGTTGTACTCACTAACTCTTAACAACAGTCCTCACGAGTTGGTGGATGAACTGTATAATATAACTATCAGAAACTTATAAACATCATTTTGTAAAGCTTGTGAGCTTTATGTTATCAATTAGTTGTTTGGATGGATTGATATATGATGTTTATAGGTTAAAGGATAAATGCCCTAGAATGGACAAAATGTTTGTATGAACAAAAGTAGATATTATCAAATATCAAGTGTTTCTCTCATGACAATTTTTGTTTATACGTGTTCAGTTTATTTGTTTAATGTACCTCTTAACTGTAACATCATCAAGACAGTTACAATTAGCAGTGATTGCATGTAAATGGTACACCTTTTGCAATACAATTCCAGGAATACCGGATGCACAACATATAATGTACGCCAATCTCGGGAACATCAATGTACACACTCATAATATCTTGTATTGAGTAATCATTGTAACATTTAGTTAGGTAGTCAGGGCAACATGTCATATCATATTTGTGTTCTACTGAAATATTTAATGTTTTGCTCTAAGTCCTCTTATGGACTGAAGCACCTCTATGTGTATTGAATACCAGCAACACAATAAAAGTACACATGAGTTCTGTTAGTTTGTCAGCACTTGTTCGTACTTGTAAACAGACTAATTATTATATACTTTTACAACATCTACATACTCTTCTTTCTTTGTGACTTTACAGACATATAGGCTAGCACATAACCTCATTTATCTTAGTAGTAATAATATTTCATATTATAATCAATAGAGTTTTGTAAAAGTAATCCGAACCCATCCACAAGAAGACACTATAAGGTCAACCCTGAGTTGGCTAAAGTCTGTTCGTTAGTTTTTCATTAAATTATATACCTAATAACATATATATTAAATGCAATGATTCAGTATTATTGATTGATTTTTATCTCAACCACAAATGAGAGTACACACAATACCTGTTTTTACAATTGCAAGATCTAATAACTGGTATATAATATATATACATTACATGTATAATGTTGTATACATGTACATGTATATGTACATGTATGTATACATGTATATGTAAGTACTATATGTTTGATGTACATTATATGTTGTTATGATTATATTTTGAACTAATAGAGTTCTGAGAATGTATATCATTGCTAAACATACTAAAGGTTTTCTTGATAAGATAGTGGAATAGTACATTGGTCCAATTGGTACATTGTTGGTTGATAAGATGTTACCTTTGGTCAATTGTTACATTGGTTAGTTGTATAAGATAGTACATTGGGTGCAACTGGTACATTGGTTATTGATAAGATAGTACATTGGTCATTATTACATTGGTTAGTTGATAAGATAGTACATTGGTCCAATTGGTACTTGGTTAGTTTATAAGATATACAATTGGTCACTTGTACATTTTGTTAGTTGATAAAGATAGTACATTGGTCAATTGGTACCATTGGTTAGTTGAAAAGATAGTACATTGGTCAATTGGTACATTGGTTAGTTGATAAGATAGTACATTGATCAATTGGTACATTGGTTAGTTGGTACATTGGTCAGTTGATAAGATGATACATTGAATCATTGGTACATTGGTTAGTTTGGTACTTGGTCGTTGATAAGAATGATACATTGGTCATTGGTTTATCATGACTGTTCATTATGCATATTTGTTATGAGTCCACCCCCCACTATAAATACTCTCCCACATGTCTATTTTTAGTGTTAATCATGTTGTTTCTTGTACCATATATCTATTTTTAGAACTTACTATGTATTCAGGCTAAAATAAGTGTCATTACAATTTGTAGTAATGATGGAAGATATATCAATAAATTGATTGTTTTATTTTGTTAACATGTAAAATAGAACAACAAGATACTAACTGGAGATTATAATTGAATTGTAATACAATGATCTAATGGTTTCCTTAAGAAGGCTGTTTATATACTAAGTCCTTTGAAAATTTATATAGAAATATCAAGCTCCATCACGAAGTCATAAAATAACCTTGTTATAATGTCTTACATGTAGTTAAGTCATTCAAATGAAACTGTTATTCATTTGTTGTTGATATCATGCATATATATATATTTATTATGAATATTATTATTCAGTCATTCTTCTGGTTGTCAAGTAAACACTTCTAATTTTTTTCTGGGGAGCAAAGTGGACTCTTTTTCATTGTAAGAAAAATACATTTGAACTGATTTCATAAATACAATATTTATTTCCAGAATGATATTGAGGTTGATTTTGTAACTTCTGGGAAAAATATCCTGTTTTTGTGTTTTTTCTCCCCTTGGTCTTTTATCCATGATGTTGCTGCATTTAGGAAGGTTGTGTGTTTTATGAACAATAGTGGTTTATATAATTCTCATAGTTGCCTTCTTTGGGAAATGTATAAATTTCAAATTTTGATACCTATTCTGAAGATGCAAAATAACACAACAAAAATAGAATTTAAAGAAAAAATTACCAAACAAAATACTATTGTCAAATACCATAAAAAAGCTCTCATTAATATTGACGAAATATTTGGATGCCACGTTCCTACCTGCTACCTGCTTCGTCAGTTATTTGGGAATTACCCTTTTGGCTCCATTTTGGTTGATTTCATAATTATTCCACATACTTCTTAATCCCTAAGAATGTATCATTTCCTTAACGATACTTGTTGCATAATTGTTTTTGATACAAGTTACGCTAATAGACAATTAGATTGGGTTTACCAACTTACAACATGGTATAAGCAACAATCTCTTCTCCAATAGTCATTGCTATCTGTTCAAAAAGGATGAGAAAAAATCACTCATTTATCAATGGCTATTGTAATTATTATATAGTGACCATTTATATAGACTAAAATGATATACAATTTCATTGTTTGAATGAAGTACTATTTAAGTGCTACATATCTATTCTTTATCTTTTTTCATGCATCAGGTAGCAGGAGAAATACCACATGTTTATTAATTAGTGGGGTAGTTCTTCTGATTGGAATGTGAATGTTTTAATAATTCAAAGTGTTGTATATTTTATATCTATTTGGTGGTTTTTGTTTACTCATCCATCAGTCACCTGATGGGTATATCCCCTTTTTTCGGTGACGCTAAACTGAAAAGTCATATATTTGTAGTATTAGTAGGGAATAGTAACGGCTATCTATCAAAGGACAAGATTATCAACCAAATGATGACAGGATGATACCCCCATAGATTAGATATTCCATATTCTCACTACATTCAAACATTTCAAAGTATACCAATTACATTTAGTAACTGACTGAGCAACTTTGGGACTATATTTAAAAATAGTACTTTTATATTGGGGATCTGATAATTGTTAGTATGACATAAGTGGTGTTATTGTATATGGTCTGTTGACCATCAAATGATCATCAAATGGTTAACTGTAATTCCATTGCATGTTATGGTCTACTCCCTTGTGTCGATCAGATTTTGAAGTTAATTAGGTTTGTGTCCTTTAATTAATTTAATATTTAAGTTTATTTGATAAACACCAGGGTTGTCTTGTTCGTTTTGTCCCTTATACGATCATTGAGGTTTGTTTACTATAGTCAAATGATAATGGACTGTTGTGTTAACAGGTAATAGAGAGACTCTATCTTAGTCATTAGTAGGGGAAGGTGTGTAATTAATTTGGTTTATACAGTTATAGTATAAACTATATTGGGAGTATGACGGAGCAGTTTTGTAACTAGTATGGATGCATGTTTACATAGTAGAGTAAAATACCAAGTTAACAAACCTAATTACCTGTAGATGTATCATAAAGATGTTTGAAATAGATGGTTAAAATTTCTCTCTTTGTAATGTAGTTAAGGCTTCAGTTCATTATTGTGTTAGGAGAGAAGATCGTAGGTGTCCTCCTTCTCAGGAAAGGGAACTATACTTTACATTGAAAGCACAAGGCAAAGATGTCGAGTAATACCTTAAACAGCGAGACATATTATATTAATTTTTCTTATTATTATATAGGTTGTACTGTTATCCTAAAGATAGTCATCCTCTTTGGTCAGTCGATACTGATGCTGACTGGCTTATTTTATGCACTGTGCTCTATTGTTTAATAAGCACTGTATGCAATAAAATAGAATTAGTGTGTTACTTCAAAGTTTTAATTATTAATGTTGCTATGCGACGAAATATTTAAATTATTAATGTTCATATCTCCTCCCCCTCTTCTCTTTCGCCTCTTTATAAACCGCAATTTGACTTTTACGTCTATCTAGAAAAAGTTTGACTATCAGCTGTCGTGTGGATGGTATGTGCTACTTTGTTGCTGACATTACACTAACGAGATTTTGGAAAAACAGTTCCACTAGCAAAAGTAATGGCGTCGTAGTAGAGGGTCATATGCATTCTTTACAGGAGCGGAACGGCGGCAGGTGCGAAAGACCATCACACCTGTTTCTGGCTCCTCCAGCAGACTTAAATTTATAAAACAAACAGCAGAGATTACTCACAGACGTTTTCATGCTCTTCTACTGGTCAAGGGTGAGATTAAACGGGAGTATTCACATGGGTGTAGTCGAGCCTTCAAATTTTCTTCAGAAGTGAACAAAAAATGCTTACCTCGGTCTAAGAATGCCTGTAGACACTTTAATGACACTACACAGTCCAAGAACTTGTGCAAAGAGTGGATCACCTCCGAACTCGATTTATCGGACATTATGTTCTATGGTACATTTCACAGAGCGATGTTTGCTATGTTTAGTGATGATGTATAAATTGGGAAGACAAACTTGTAGCGTTATTCTGTTTTGCCGCTTAGTTTGCTGTGAAAGCTTATCGAGAGACCAACTATCAAGTCATTGAAATTGTAGTAGGGATGGTTAAAAGCATTCATTTGTAACAACATACAACCATTCATTGCGAACAAAATGGTTGTGGTTGAGGTGAAAAGCACACAAATTCTGTTCACAGATGTATACATTTGTTTTTTCGTATGTACTAACGGAAAAGTAGCATGTTGTTTGACACTTTCCTGTTGTTGATATGCATGGACTTATTATGTAATAATCTCTGAAACAATGAAGCCTGAATGACACTATGCCATATAATATTGTTTTGTTGTAATAATCCACTTTATTGTCAAGATGGTTAGGCACATTGTCTATCTAATTGGCATGTATTAGAAGGAGATGGTCGTGTCTGTCAGTGCAATATTCTACCTCAGTTTAATGCACATAGACAGTGTGTATGTATATATGTTGTTCACGAACAATCAATCATTGTCAGTGACCATGTGTTAGCAGATATGGCTTATTATTTAATATAACGATAGCTAGCATTTAATTTCCAGCTAGTTTGTTTCTTAGATATGACCTGTTATGGTAACTGCCCAAAGAAACTCCCTGTGAGTAGATCCATACTCTCTAGTTACTTAGTCTACCTAATGACTATTTTGGCAACTATTCCTTAGTAACATCCTCCAACACCCAGTAATGTGACACAGGATGTCATAACCATTTAAAATTACTTAGTTTTGCATTAAAGTATCCTTTAGTAATAACTGTTGGTCTCTGCTTAGTTGTGTCAAAAGGAATCTGAATCTTTGATATCTATGCTTTGTGTACAAATCCCTCCTTACATTTGTACCATCAGCAAAAAGTTGTATAGCCATTATAAGTCACCTGTTGTCTAATGATGCACCTGTGGTTAGTCTGGTTTCCAGCTGATATCACAACCTGTACTGATATCAGATAATTAATCTTTCCTTGTTGATCATCAGCTGTTGTTCATTAAGAGATAATGTCATAATATATGTGTGTTCTTGAATGATTAAATTGTTTGAATGGTCACCTTAGTGAATTGCTTATATTTTGCAGTCCATAATATTAGTGTTAATTGTATTTTTTAATAGTTCATGTGATTGCCTCTTATGGGTAGGACCAATTGACTTTATTTTTATTAATATAATTCACTATTTAGACTACACAGCATTTCTCAACGGACACACACATGTTGAATGGCTAATCACAGACATTTTTTCTTACTCCTTTATAGGCTAGCCATACCTGATAATTTATCATGAAAAGTTAACAAAAACCCATCTTCAGATCTCGTCAAATAACAGTGGTGGAACGTGGGTTAACGCTGCAGCAGTGGGTGTCGGAGCTGCTCTTGTGACTGCTCTCTTGTCCAGATACTACTGGAATAACAGAAGATGCAATCCAATCATCACAGAATGTCTTTCTTTCTCTCGTTCTTTTTATTTCAGCCTCTTTCTGCTGCTCCGTATCAATGTTTGGCACCTATTAGCTCTTTCTTTCTTGTTCTCAATTTATTTATTTATTCTTGTCGAAAGCTGCTCTCACCACCCACATTCACTTTATCTTTTCAACACCACTACTACCCACCACTTAAGACATCTACATTGTAATCATACCAGATTACTTAGGCCACTCCACCTATGTTATATTATTGTGATCATTAATTTATATATTATTGTGTTAGGCGCTACCCCTTGTTTTTGTGCATTAATTTCTATGTATTAGGCAAATTTTATTTCATTTTTGCTATTAGGCATAGTTATTATTTGATAATATAGTCTGTATGTGTTTGTCTTTTATAATGTGCCCATGTAAATTTAATGGGTGGCACATTCTTCTAGTATTGTCAATTATTGTTACGGAACGTAAAATAAAAATGTGTCAAGACAATGTATGTTTTTGTCTGAACAATGGCTATTAAGCTCAGCAAGGGAGGTGTGACACTTAACACTTTGCATAATACTCTGTTTAGTGATTTGTCTAATAAACGTTAATTGACACATTATAAGGTCTGTGAACTACAATATTTAATACCACAACATTGTACATACTGTGATATAACATGTTTTATCAGAGGTCATTATCATTGAATTCAGTTAAATTGTAAAGTTATTGGTGGTTTAAAATAGAACACATCATATAATGTAATGGTTCATAGCCCTCTTAATTTCTACGAAATTGAGTCAAGAATGAATCTTCATTTGTTAGGAGTGATCATATGATGACTGAGGTAGACCTTTGAATGAAACTAGAGAGAAATAGGAGATATACAATAAGAGACTATTAGGGCTATTTTTGTTAAGTATAACCTCAGGTGTAGAAGGTGGAATGATATATCACGCAGGATGTCAACAAAACATTAAATTGTACTTATGCCCTTTTTGGTTTGTTACGTTACCTCCTAACATGATGGACTGGTTTTGAAGACATATGTCTATACTATAGTCTTAAGTCCTTTCCTGCTTATCAGTCATCAATTTTGTTCACATCAAATGTGGGGGGGGGGGTTGGTCTATACTGATGGGGTCTATACTATTATATTATATACATGTATAAATGTATTACATGTATTATATTATAATAGCATGTCTGGAATCTTTAACTGTTACAATTTAAACTGATATACAATAACTAACAAAGCCTCAACTATGCTATGTGATGCTTCCTCTCCATCACACCCAATACGTCTCATTTCCTCCCTAACATAGCTAACCATGCCTATTGTACAGTATAAACTAACTAATGTAATAATTAAACTGGGAATGGCTCAGATGTCTTAGAACATTGGTCAAGTTGGCTGGAGTTTTGACGTTGGGATGTAACCCTCTTTAGTTACACCTTATTTAACCTCTGAATAGGATTATACCTCAATTAAAATTGAGACATTGATATATGAGGAGGTGATTCATGTACTCGTACTATAGCTATCATGTGACTAATACCTGTATCATGTGACCAGTACATTTGTATGTGTGTACCTGAGTCCATATGTCTGATATTGAACGATCTAGCTCTGAACGTAGGATGAATGGAGTAAGTCATCTCCGGGTGGACTAAGACTGGCTCCTAAGGGAGAGAAGAAGGATGAGACAAGACAGGAAAACTAAATAAGATGGGGAGAACACACATAATCATCACTTTTGGTTTTATGGGTTTGAAGTTGAGGGTGAGGAGATGAGACAAAGTTTGGTAAGTTGTGCCCCCTTTAAAGAAGTTTTCTTTCTGCCTGATTTCTCTCAAGGACTAGAAAATGGACGAGATATTATCATCATCACTGATGTACATGTAATTAAATTATCACATGTAGCACTTGTAAATGTATTATATACATGTTATTGGTGTAATAAATATAACTATATCTAGTAATAGTATGCATATATCCTGTATTACTTCATTTCATAAATATAAATATAGATTGTTTGTCAATAAGTATTGTTTTCAATAAAAACTCTGGAAGTGTATCATGACTTCATGTTGCCTTCCAGGTAATATTAGGTAATAATACTTTCACAATGAGACAATATTCTTTTTTAATAATTATTATTGACAAAACTCCTATTAGTAATCATTGTATTCAATTCAGTTTTCGTGTTCCCCTTTTTAGGTAATATTGGCACCCTTATAAATCAAAAAACATACCAGTTATCAAACCGGTATGTACATTGATGGAATTAAAATGTTCACATGATGGCTAAAGATTATACTAGTGAACTTGTAAGGAATTAATCACTTGTTTTAAGTTCCGGTGCATGCACATACCATATATGTACATGTAGTGTACATATACATGTACAATATATATAATATATATATGTTGTAGTATATATATATGTACATGTAATAAACATGTAAGTTTTTTATGATGTATTTTTACATATACATTAGCATGTACCTATATGTGTGTGTGTATTTGTGTAATTACAAGTGATATGTTTAGGAGACTATAGTTGTTTATTGAGTGAAGGGATACAAAAACAGATTTGTTTTTTTTTTATGATTATGTCGAACAGGAATGATCTGATGAATGTAGCTCCCTAATGGGGGGGGGAGTTGCAGCATTTGGATCCTTGGGGGGGGGGGAAGTCTTAACACAGATTATGTTAGCAGTTCACATTTAAATCTTCTTGTTAGAGTTGCTCTCATCTTAAAACGTAGTTATTATAACGGAGACATGTTTTATAAATTGAATAAATGAGAGCTGCAAATCAAATGTTTACGAAGGATGAAAACACAGCATGTTTAAAAAATCCATGGAATCTGCGACCGAATCTTGTATGTCAACAGTGGCTGTTTGTATTGTATTAACAAACCCAACCACTTATCACTTGATATATCCAATCTATTTAAACTGTCTAACATAATATGCTATGTTTGTCTAATATTTAATGTCATTGGTCATATGAAATGTCATGTTTTTAGAAGGCTATGTTAAACATAATAGTGGCCCAAATATTTTCATTCAATAGTCCTGGAGGCGACTATGTCAGGTAATGTAATCCTAAAATTCTTGAAATATCTCATCTCTTCTCTCTCACCACACACACACACACTACAATACTCCCTATTAAGACTAGTCTTTTTGTTTTTCTATTAAGTGGTCAACTAACACATTTAATTTAAGGGACCATCTCTTTAATAGAGTGAATGTGACTTGCATTGTATTATTGCATCTACACACACACCTTAGTTGGTTCTTGCAGCAGTGGGCAGGCATTGCTCGCTCTCGTTGTTTCGATCAAGTTTCGTTGAGAGTCTCTCTCTCTTTTTGAATTTCTTGCTCATAAAGATTCTAAATTAACAAAAGTTTAAAATTAATTAAATTTACATAATGTAATAAAACATGTTTTATGTAGGAAACTACAGATGGGGGAGAGTACATTGTAACTTGAAAGTGTGTTGGCAGCTGGTGTTAGTAAACAAGTGATGTGGGGTGTGTTTCATGCCTCATAAAAGGACAAAGTAGTGTGATTAAAGAACGAAACAGTAGTTGGTTTTTGTAAACTGCGCATGTGATGATTAAGGGGAACCAAAAAACAAGACAACATGTGGCAATACATGTAGATGTATAAACATGTGGGTATTCGCTCCTCCGACCATTTGTGTGTCCCAAGTGGGCTGTTTAAGTGATCTTTTCAACATATAATGTAAAGGAGTAGTATATATTTACATTTATACTATGTTGAGGGAAAAACAATGTCTGTCTGTTGTTTAAATGTGGACAAGACTTACATGTAGTTAGATTTTCTAGTGAAATGATATCATGTTGTACACTTCATAGATATTTTTATACTATTGTTGAGGAAAACAATGTCTGTCTGTTGTTTAAAGTGGAAGAAGAAATACACTGTAGTAGCGTTTTCTAGTGAAAGATACCTCACCTTGCACAATTCATAGATATTTTGTTACTATGTGTGAGGGAAAACAATGTCTGTCTTGTGTTTAAATGCTAACCAAGAAACACAGGTAGTTAGATTTTTCTGTGAAAGGATACTCATTGTACACTCATTAGAGATTGTATAATATACTGAGTAATAGTGGTATGTAGATTAGTTTTGTTGATAAAGTAATTCTTTTTTTTGGACTCACCTGTCTATCTTTTGGCTTTGACGAAAGCAACTATCACTACAAAGCCACGTTGTCTTGTCTGCATCTACTATTACTGTATTGAAGTTTAACCTGTAAGGAAGAAAATAAGGACATCTCGGTCTGTCTCTTGTCTCTATTTCTCTCTTGTACCTGAGGTCAGATATCTCTCTTTCTTGTTCGTGTTCTTCGATCGTTTTATGAGTCGCACAAACTGCATCCATCTTCTGAAAACTAAGTGACGGGTCATTGAGACAACAAGGAATCAATCTTAAGCATATGTATGAAGCTATACACAAAGTACCGTTGGTCTAAGATTCATTCATCTCTGTCAATTTTTTGTTCAATATGGGCTCTTGCTCTATGAAAATGAACAACTATTATAGGTCAACGCCTACAGCAAAATCAATCTGGTGTCACATAGGTGTCAAATCTTACTAGGGCATATTACCAATCTGGTCCATTCATGTGTAAGTATACATTATAACCTAGCTGCACTTTCTCTTCAAAGTGCTACTCCGTAAACTGTCCAATTCCATCGGGAAACCAGTCTAGTATTAAATTTGATCTGCATTGTTTGAAGGCTCATCCTTTAAGTGGTTTCAGTGATCGTTCATTCTTGCGCAATGCTTCTCCTCTCTTGTAATTCGGATGAAAAGGGGTTTTTTTTGGAATGAACATTTCTGCAAGGATCTAATTCTGTAACACAAAGAATATCAGCCATTAAGAAAGACTCCTTTGTACCTAGTTGTGTTCTGCTAGCTGTTTGGATCAGCCCCAAAAAAGCATCAGTTACAGATTCTTTCATCACGGTTCACGATAATTCTCACCTTTAAAATAAATATAAGCAAACATCGTGTGAGGACTAGTAAAAATTAACGTAGTGTAGGTAATGGACCATATAAGGATAAATCCCATAAACATAAAATTATACTGTATGATACTGAATACTAAACCTCTAACGATATGTTGCTTTTTTGGAAAACAGTCAGTACATATTACATGTACATGTATACTAGGTAACTTCATGTACTTGTAGTTGGTAATATTATTCTATTATCTACCTGTTTCTGTAACACTCTCTATTTCAGCATTTAAAGTGGGTTGCGGTTTCGATCAAGGTCAACTTCAAAAACTGGGGCATTGCGAGCATCAGCTTTTTCTGCCATCTTTTAGTCTCTTACGTAACCAATTTCATTTGACCTTGAGTTCTCCGTTTTCCTTGTTCTGTAGTTGTCCACCATTAAGGAGAAGTGAAAAAAAATACGAAAGAATTATTGTTATGATATTCATGAGAATTTATATAAAATGATGTCATTATTTGCTTGTTTAAAATCAGTTGAATAGTAGTTATTAATTCTTCATCATGAAATGTGTGCAAGCAGTTGCATAGGTACTATAAGGAAATACGCGCTTTTTATAGCACAGCATTCTCGCTAATAGCTCAGCTGGGAAGAACCCACATAATGTTTGCGCACATCAGCACATGCTGTCTAGTATTGCTTTGTTGTCATCAGTAAATGAAATCGACAATTGTCAATGGAATTGAAATGGACAAGTGAGGACAATATGTTTGCCTTAACTCTAAAAGAAACACAAAAAAAAAAATTTGTTTTAAAAAAAAAAAAAACTGAGGGGGAAAAATTTGTGGGGGCTGGGGGGGGGGGGGGGGGGGGGGGGGGGGCACAATTATATAGCTTCGAAAAAATGTGCTTAAAAGCAAAATTTCTTTTCTTTAAGATAATTACTGAATTTTGTTTCTAACTAGATTATTTACAAACAACAAGCTCTTCTACATTTGCTTGATCACTATTATTTTCAATGACCTTACACTCTAATAATATGATTATGCTTGCCTGGGTTTCATCTCTAAAAAAAAACATCCAATAAAAATCTCTCCAGACATCTGATACCACATTTCTACCCCACCATCATTGGGCATTATTGAGTTAATGAACCCATTTCTAATTGGACCTATTGGAAACCAGTACACAATAGGATCAAGCATTTTTGGCTAAATATAAATATTCTTCAACAATAGAGATGACCTTTGAAGAATGGTACTAGGACTTAACAACCAAACAACAAAAAAAAAATATTTGTGTTACTATGGAGATTAATGAGCTAGCATGATTTTAGACCTACTTAAATGTAATACTCATAGTAAGCACTATGTGAATGATGGATAACCATCCATTTAATCAAGATACCATCCATTCATTAGTCCATCTTCACAAACATTTCATGAAGACTGTCCCAATTTCATTGCTGCATACACTTTTTGTGCACATAGGCCTTACGCAAATGCACCGTTTCTCCTTAGGAGATAATAAAAATGGGAATCGTAACAATAAATGTCTTACCTTCATCTACTTTGACACCAGACTCCTTTTGGTACGGGTTCTAACCAACAGAACCTATTAGAAAATAGATGTAATGTGAATGGATTTAGTTAAGAAAAGGAATAATCAGTAGAGGATGTTAGGTAGACCAGAGGATGTTAGCGTAGATAGCAGGATGTTAGGTAGACAGATGATGATTGTGATCAATCCTTTCTGTTAGCTTGTTGTTTAGCTTTTACTGTCACTGTTCCATAGTTCTTTGATTTCCAGAATATTTTATTGTTATGCTTTCATCTATAGATGTATTTTCTTGTTCGAGTTGATGCTCTGACTCCCGGCCTCACTACGGAGTTTGGTAGCAAGTCGTTGCAAAAACCTAAGACGAGGACTGATAGAAGAACACTAAGATGTAAATAATTTTAACAATTTGTTAATGAAAATAAATTAACTTGAGTCATTTTGTCTAGTTCAGTTTGAGCTGGACACTCTCGTTCAGTTGCTAAGTCTAGTTCAGATCTTAGACTATTTTGTTTCCCATCAAAGTGCAAGAGTTTGGCTCAACACCAGCCTAGCAATGGAAAATAATAAAATGACAGGAATGCGTGATATAATTTCTACCCTTTCCCATATAAGCCTTTTGTCTATCTCATCTGGCTGCTCTTTGAGGGAACTTTTGCAGCTTTAGTAAGTGCTCTCTTAAATTCAGTAATGACTGGTTTGTCTCCATAAATTATGTCTATTGAGAAATTAGTTCTGTTGAAAGGTTTCTGAGTTGTTTCTCAAACCTGTTGTTCTCAGTTTCCATTTGATCATAGGCATTGTCGACAACTTTTAATTTTTGTGGCAATTCAAACAATGACCTCCTGACTGACTTACGCTCTTTCCGCAAGAGAGAAAGAGTACGGGGCGGAGAGAGAGATGCGGAGGGAGAGATGAGAGAGAGAGAGAGTATTTAATATGAATTCCTTTAAAGGTTACCTGTTGTAAAGTTTGTCTATCTCTTTCAGTACTACTTGGAACCCTTCACTAGAGCAAGCTGTCTTCACCGATTAAAATTTGATCCAATTCTCGCACGAAATTCCCATTAGCCTAAATAAATACATATATGAAAAACGGTAAATTTTCCAATATCAGAAGCAACTCACTCTTTAAGCATCAGCTTGAGGGGACTCAATCAAAGCATCAAGCTGTGCCTGCAAATAAGAACAGAAGATCACACACACTCAATCCACGCACACAAACTCGCCAACAAACAACTTTCTCTTCATGTAGAAACTGATCGGACTCTCACGGCTCTTTTATCAGCAGTATCCGCTTCATTAAAAATTTCTGTTGCTCAGACCAATGACAGTGACTCAAAGACGTTCAGTTTTAAAGAAGTTACTTGGCCCCAAGTGGACTCACCTTGTAAAACATAAAGACAGGTTCATACATAATATTATAAATACTTGTTTCTTTTCTTTATCCTGCAGGCGGGAGAAGGACATTTGTTGAACTGTGTGTGATCTATGTGTAGTTGTACATGTGGCTATTTGATTGACTGTCAGTCATTAGAGTTGAGCAGGATTTCAACTGGAAATGGAGACAATGCAAAAAACAATTTTAGTGTTTAGATAAATACCTCTGTTCGGTAGCTAATCAGTTTTCCGGGACAGATTCAAGCTGTGAAGAGAGACTGTCTTCTTTTGTCTATTGAAAGAGCTCAATTGTCTTTCTCAAGTCAAATTTGTAACCCAGAAGTTGCTATTTTGTTGGGACAGCTCCTTATCATGCGAAGCACCTTCTCAATTGTAGATCTCAGACACTTCTTTAGTAGCTGAGGCCCAATGAGTACTCAAGATTGCTACCTCCTTGTAGAAACATAATGACAGAGACAGTAACGTTTCATAACTATGTACCTGTTCTTCAGGCCCTGTCGTGTTTTTCTGTCTCTTTGTCAAGAGCCGAGATGTCAGTAGCTCAACTTTGTACTTATTCAGTGAGAGGCATGTTTTTATCACGTCTTTTGCTGAACATCCACTGAGACGAGAGAGAGCGAGGAGAGAGAAATAGGGCATTGTAATTGCTACATGAAACATAACCTCTTACTCTGAGGTGTGCACATATGTTTCAAGTTGATTTTTGAATGTCTCATGTTGTACAGATTGTTCCTGTAGTCAGTCTAATGCAGTAAAACAATTGATAAGAACGTCTACATAAATTGGTAGACATACCTCTAGTTAGCCTTGGTAGTGTTTTTGAGGCTAGCTCCTTCCTCTTCTAGTGATGTTTCGAGTTATCTGTCTAATCTAACTGAGCAGAGAGCTGCTCTTTTTGTTCCAACAGCTCTCCCCACCTCCTTTGCAAGTCTTTGTACAAACCGTTTTTTTGATTGGAGGGGCAACATCTTTAGGGAATGTTGGTGCTTCTTATGTTCGAAGTAACCTTGGTCAAAAGGATCAATTTCTTCTTGTACTGTGTGGATGTTGATTTTCAGAGAAAAGGTTTTCAAGAACCTCCATCTCTTTCAGGTTCAGTTCTGTTTGAAGGTCTGCCTGTCTACCATCATCATTCAATCTCTCCTCAGCCGCGGCTGAGCTGCGCTCCTATAAAGGACAATAATAATTATAATTAAGAAAGTTAATACATAATAGAAACAATGAAATCCATGTAAAATACATTTACTTGATCAATATTTTTCCAGTGAGCTTTTGTTTCTAATCAAATAAGCACTCGAGTAGATCCTCTTTCATCTGTTTCGAGCTGATTATGTTAAGCTTCGGACCTCCAAACGTCCTTATCCAACTTGTCCTTCTTAAACTGGAGCTTGTCTCAAAGACGTTATCAATTTGCCTTGAGTTCATTATATTTTTGAGGGAGAAGTGGAGCTTGCTTCAGAGGGGAACTGGAGAAGATGGAGCAATATTTTCTGGCAACCTTTTACGTGGAAAATACGAGGTGGAGAAAGGGAGTTGCTCCTTTATTTCGTCATCAACATAATGCGAAAATAAACAAAAACATGTTAAATATGAAAGTTAAACTTAACTCTTAACCGATGTTGGTCCATAGGGGAGGTTATTCCACTTACAGATGACATTATCATAATGGTCTATTTAGTTCTCTCCAGTCTCTTGTCCTCCTGCTGAGGGAGCGACTCTTAAAGGAGATGTTGGAGGTAATGGAGGTAAGGAAAACAAGGGCAGAGAGGAAGAGAAACATGGTGGTGACAGGGGGAGCGACTCTGAGCTCAAACCTTGGCGATTTATTACTCTCCAAGATGTGGCCACAACTGGACTGGACGGAAGAATCATTCAAATCAAACGTGGTCTTATATCCAGTCTTGCCCCTCCCATTGTCCTTAATTCAGTCTCACTACAGATGTTGAGAATTAACAATGCTCTACGGTGGTGGTTACACCATCTTTCAACTGGCATGGGTTCAATTCTAACAGGAGAATCGCTCTTGCATCCAACAGTTCATTTCTTCTTTGCTCCAGGAATTTTAAAAATTTCATTATCTTTTTGTGTCTTGTTTGAGCTCTTGTTCCATACTGTCATCAACAAATTGCCGATTTTGCTCTTTTTCGTTCAGAAATCAAGAGTGCAGTGATGTGGTTTGCCACTCTCTGGTTGTACTGTTGCTTGGTTACCCAGGACCATGAATATGAGGATCAATGGCATGATGAAGATCGATTTGATGGAAGTTATTAGTTGCTTTCAACATTTCTTTTCTCAAACAGCTTCCATTCTTCATCTTCTGAACACTGCACAGTTAATCCACCATAAGTTTGAGTGGCAGTTGCCAGAACTGTGTCATATTTTGGATTGAATGGGGGGGACCCAGGTGCTCCTGTCGAATCAAACGATGGAGAGGTTGATCGAGACCTGGGCTGCAGGGAACAGATCAGCGGGGGGAGAATCCCTGTGTGGACGTTGCCATGGACAACAGGGATAGTCGATGAAGTAAGAGAGGGGGTTGCTGTAGTTTGATGTGGGCTGAAAAGATACAGGTCGGCTGGGGGTATAGTCCCGTGACCACAGATGTTGGGGGGGAGGACACCATAGATAAGAAAGCTGGTGATGATTGAGCTGGTTGATGGAAACCAACGTGACAAGTGGGAAGAAGTAGGTGGCAAGCAAGTGGTGAGCTGACGGAGGCTATAGGAGGTGGGGTATTTTGCTGTAGCAAAGAAGGTCGCCTTCAAAGGGGAAGAGAGAACACCTATAATATAGGCATTATAATAAATTTTTACTAGTAAAGACTACCTGATGGTTGAAGGGTGAGGTGTCCATCAAATAAACAAGGAGGGTAATCCTCATTGAGGTCATCTTCTTCTCTCATCTCGCATCATCAGTTGAAGCCCAACCCAGGTCTTCTCTGCTTTGTCTGAAGGTGTGACCATCAGCATCCGCTACTTGGCGGAGTACCTCCTCGTTGGGAAGAATTCTCTATTGTCTTATCCTTTCTTGTATCAGAAGAGGAGCCTTGTTTGGTTTGTCTTGTTAAGTACTTTTCAAAAACGTTTGTCCTAGGGGAACAATTGTCTTCTTTTTGGGGAATATTATCATCTTCATCTGTTAGTCGATGTGTACCATTCGAGGTCCTTGTTCTTCAGTGCAGTGGGTTCTCTTGCAAAGGACCTTTTCTGAAAAAAAAAAAAACCCAACCCCGGGGGGGGGGGGGGGGCTTTCTTCATCTCAAAAATTTCAATAGGAAACATATGTCTCTTTTTTTATTTTCAGCTTTTGGCCTCAGGACAAGAAGAGAAACATTTTCCATCCTTCTTCTTCGTAGGCGTTCCACTTAAATCAAATTGCTTTAATATGTAAACATCCTCTGTAAAAAACCAAAAAAAAACAACCCAAAAAAACCAATAATAATGTATTTATATCATTCCAAAAGATATATTTTACCATTTTTGGCTGAAACAATCGGTATGATTGGGGCAACCTTCCAGAGGGATGTCTCTAAAAAAATGGCAAAAAAAAACCCAGTTTTGGGGGGGGTTTTTTTTTTTTTTTTTTTTTTTTTACCCCCACAAGGGGGGGGGGGGGGGGGGGGGGGGACACAACGGCCTTTCCCTTTGAAATCTAGGGCACCTTTTTATCTCCCAAGCTTCTTTGTCAATAAGACCAGCTATAATGGTCATCTTTTTATCATCATCTTTTCGTACATCTGAGGGGAGATATAAGGATTCCATACGTGTGATACTAGGGGCGTTTTGGAAAACGGGACTGACTTCCTTAGATGTTATTGGGGTCTCTTAACGCTGCTTTCTACAAAAGACATAAATCGTCAGGCTGCAATTGGAATAGGACAATCTTCAGTATCGTCATTCCGTCCTCATTGAGGATACATATGTATTTCAAAATTTTGGAAGACTAGGACGGGTTTGAAATGGACCACTTGTTGTAGTTGGGTGCTCTTTGGGAATCCACGTCAAGAAGTAGTGTTTAGGAGGTGAACCCTATCATTCGTGTTATCTTCATGCTCCTTCATCTCCTTTGATACCAATAATGAGGGAAGTTTTGGGGGACTGGTGGGTCATCGACCGATGTCATGCCAGGAAACTGCAAAGGAGATAGCATATTACATATGATATCAACGTCATTGTTCATTTTATTTTCTTCTTTCTGTTTCTTCTTTTCTGGTTTTCTTCTTCTTCTTTCTTCTCATCATTCATACAGTCAAAAACTGACTGCCATATCGAGATTCTCATAGTCGCAGTGATATAATTTGGGGCCTTTAGCGGCTTCCTATGGATACAAACCACTTCTGAAGATTACTGAAGGACTTCTTCTTTGAACTGTTCTACAGTAAATAATATCACAATATACTCAATTGTGTTCCTTTATTAGGTATGTGTATGAAATATCAGATCATGAACTTTACTCTGTAGTAGTGGAAGAGATCCACACGATCAATGTTATCTAGGAAATGTAAAAGTAAGGATTGATATATTAGCAATAGACTGTTTGTACCCTGCGGAATAGGCCGGTAGCTGGTTGCTTGAAACAGTGGCAACAATATATTGCATTGAACTGAATTGCTCTTGTTGTGTTAAAGATTATGAGGAATGCTAAGGAAGTAGAAAGGATGATAATGTTAAAAGTCTTTATATCAAGCATAATCAGTCCCACTGCGAATATAAATCATGAACATTCTTGCCTTCATTGTCTTTCAACTTACAATCGACAAGTGGGATGTTTGAGGAGATGATGAATGATGTTTGATTGTAATTCATGCAAGCCAAACAGCAATGGTCTTCTGAAGGGATGAGAAGAAGTGTTGAAAGGAGAGTTACTATCAGTATAGAAAACTTACTGTCACTGTTTGTGACAGGTTTTGACATTGAATTCTTCTTGGATCATCAAACTCAGCAAATTCACTTTGCCATGGAATGCTGCAAAGAGCAAGTGATGTGAAACCATTCTGGAGAGAGGGAGAGGAGAGTTAGCGGAACAAATGAAAAAAAAATACTATATATTACATAATTGTCTGTCTCATCAGCAAAAGCCCTTTATCAGGAGTTGTTTGCTACAGGGAACATCAATATGAAGTGCGCTAGTGCAATGGCAGTTTGGCCAAGATTGTTTCCAATCACATAGCAGCATTTCATACTCCATTGTTATACCAAAACTCTCACTTTCCAACAGCCGAAATGAAATAATAAGTTAGTGATGAATAATGAAAGAAAATATATAAAATGATGAATGACTAGA
This sequence comes from Gigantopelta aegis, assembly GCF_016097555.1. Classification (NCBI taxonomy): domain Eukaryota; kingdom Metazoa; phylum Mollusca; class Gastropoda; order Neomphalida; family Peltospiridae; genus Gigantopelta; species Gigantopelta aegis. The sequence goes on from NW_024535251.1 coordinate 25,617, forward strand.
TGGAAAGAAGGTTTGTGTTTTATTTATGACAACGACATGTGGTTAAGTAATAAGATGTCCACTTTAAAGTACTATGGAATTCAAAAAGTAATTCTAACAAATTGGTTAAAATACCGTATGAAGAGGTGTGCTACCAGCGATGTTCCCTTCATCTGAAAACAGATCAATTCATTATGTACCTCAACAAGGTCAAACCCAATTCGAGGTTCCATTTTGCTATTTTTTTTTTTTTTTTTTTTTTTCAGCAGTGCAACAAGCTGTACTGCAAATGATATATCACTTTAAAATTAAACATATTTTCCACACAGAATTAGGAGGATAGTAACGTCTACCCCTAACAAGTATTAGTTAGCAAATGAAAGTGTAAAAAAATAAGGAATAGGGTCTCATGGACATATACCAAATTTAGAAGCAAATAACGTATCATTGGACATTATTACCAATATTTTATAGCAACTAACCTTCCCAAGTGTAGCAACAGCAGCAATGCTAGCTTTAGTTTTCCTTTGCTGTTGTTTCTTATAAAAGTAGGAGGACTTTGCTTGTGTTGCATTTCCACACAGCTATGAAGGAGTTTGTGAGGTAAACTCCTTCTCGGTTTGAGGCAATAGTATAACAGAAGAAGGCGTAGGTCTCCTGTAAAAATGCAGGTAGGGAGGTTATCAGCTTGTGTGGTTTTGTGGCTGCTAAAAACATACTTCTTGGGATACTGCACTGGCAACGCTGGCAGTGTCATTTCTGTGCCTTTACGCCTCTGGAAATTTTAAACTTCTTCATGTATCGTTCAGATATACGGAATCTCTTACCAAATGTCAAGCTTCTCTGCAACTGTGGCATTCGCGGGGGATAGAGTGTTGTGAGCCATAGCAACATTTGTCAATGACATGGTGAGAAGGGTTAAAAATAAAACCACCCAATAAAAGTATACGGGGGGGAACGAACCATTCTGAAATTTGTTATAGGAAGGTGATAGGAGAAAAAAGAGCGAGTTCCGTAGACCTTTATTACACAGGTCTAATACGATGATTGGAAAAAAAATAGATGTTACCTGGTTGACCCATTCACAACTTAAACTCTAAGGAGATGTTCAAGTGGGTATGTACATGTTTCTAACGCTATATATAACATAATCATCAATGTGTATTTGTACTTAAACTTGTGTAAGAAAGTCGGTAGTAGTGTCATATTTGATCTAATAATCGGACGCGTAATACATACCATCTTTTAGAAATGAGTTTGGTGTATATTTTTAATAGATTGATCCTGATAAGTTTTAAAGACTTCTCTTCACCGGCCATATTTCCAGGTGGACAACAGAAGAGATGTCTTTAGAGACTTCATGTTTACTCTATGTAAAAGGGTTCAAAAAACCATTACACATTGATCAGGAGTATAATTGTGGTCATTACATATGCTTATAAACCTGTTCCTTTATGTACATCTATTAAGTACGCCTATTAGTAAAAATGTTTTTAGTAAACATTTCAATTATGGATAGACAATCATTCAATTTTTTGTTAACTTAGTTCCAAAAAATTGGAATAAGTACAAGCATAAAGAGTTTCCTTCCAGATGTGTGAAATATGGGAACAATGAAACTTCTGCACTTTTTGGTTAGAAATTCATTTTAGTGAAACTTTGCAATCATATAGGGAAATTAACATTTATTAATGAATATCCAATAGGTTTGACATATTTCCAATGAATCTTGGCATAGTTAGAAGCAAAAAAAGATGACTCAAAAACAAAACAAATAGTTTAGAAAATTGAATTTTGGTGCCATTTTTGCCTATCCATTTAGCCTACTCCCGTTTCGCCTCTAATTGAAGACCAGTGCATTTGGCCTACTCATGCAAAACATGATGAAAAATGATAGAAATAAGTTTGTAATAGAAAATAAAAAAGGTGAAAATATCTACTGATTAAGTTCCAACAAAAACTATGTATCACATATAGTTCAAATGGCAGTATGAGAGAAATTCTCTAAATTACCTTCTAAAACTATTGTGATCCCAAATCTACTTTTTAGTCTCTTATTTATTGTCGTTTTTCCAACACAGAATTCTTAGCTCTTGTAGGTGGCTGGGATCTCTTAAAGTTGAGCAATGAGACTCAGATGCTTGATTGTTCTTGCTTGAAGGATTTCGACAAGTCAAACACATTGGGTGGGCTTCTTGCAAGACTGGCGTAGGTAACACCATTTTTTTATGTGATGCACCTGGTTTTAGCAATTAAATCAAAGACTGCTAGGTAACACCCTTTTATGTGAAACTCACATCAAAACATCTGTATATGGTATCCATGAATTGTAACCATTTTGCATGAGTAGGCAAAAATGGCACTTGTTGTCAATTAGTAGGCGACATGGAGTAGGCAAATGGGAGTGGCGCGACGAAAGGGGGACTAACCGAAACTCACAGTGAGTATCCTACATTTTTTAGAAAATTGTTTATTAGGAATAAACGGCCAATAAGCATGAATTAAAACAAGACTATTAATAAACTATCGGTAGGTTTGACATGTTTATAACAAAATCGAAAACTTAATGTAAACATACTATTTGTACGGCGATATACAGGAGTTGCTATGGTAATGTTGTTATGGTGATTGTACCATGGTAATAGTTGTATGATAAACAAGCATTAATCTGAGCTAAGTAATGTAGTATGGGGCATTCCAGTATGTGAATATTGCATTTTGTGGGAATCATATGGTTCTGTGGATTGGGATTGATGAATTAGTTTCAAAACTTTCTTGACATCCATTAAAACTAAAACATATATATAGAATTCAATATCTAGTAAGTTTGAAAAACATTTCGGACATTTAAGGATATCAACAAAATGGATGAAATCTACAGATCAGAGAGACTGAATAATCGCTGTCATCTTCAACAAAGATCTTTACTCTTGTATAATAAAAATGAGTGACATTGGTGACGATATGGAGCAGTAGGATCACATGTAAATATCTAATGACAAATCTGTAAGTTTTATACTGGATAAAATGGGTACATGAAAATGAGCGGATGTTTAAACTAGAGTTTTTCAAAAGCTAGACTGGCAGATCTGAGTCCATAACACAGTATTAGAATACACCATTAATAGCTATCCTATGACAGGATATACTAGTTTCACTAATCAACACTATTGTAACAAAAAAATGACTTGAGACCACGAAAACTACTAGTTATATCATATATAGATATTGTCTTACAAATATAGTCTGTCCAGAAACAACTTGAGATTAATTAATTATTTTTAATCAATTAAATCAGATATCAATTAAAAATCAATTACATGTTGTCACGCAAGTGTTGGTGGCCCCGAAACATTTGTCACAAGGGTTTGAATTGACTGGTTGTCAAATTGAAGAATGACAGGATCTTTTGATTGTATAAAAGGTACTCATCGCAAGCTTTTTAGAAAAGGGAGTTATGTCTCCATCCACTCCTTCCATCCTAGTCCATTTTAGAGTTGACAACCTCTCTCTCTTCTCCCTCTATGTTATACAGTCGTCGTTGGATCATCTCATACTTCGTTGGATCACTCGCCCCTCTGTCGTGGATCATCTTTTTATTTGCAGTTTTGTATATGTTCTGTTATTTTTTGATTTTCCAGTATATTTATTTTTTATTGATTTTATTTTTAATTTTGGAAAGTCAGTGGTCACATAATGATTTCTTCGCTCTTTAGAAAACTCAACTTGTACTGTTCTGTCTGATGTTCTTGACTCTGTCGTGAGGATTTGACTGTTCTATGATGTATGACTGTTATGATGTCTTGACGAATGACTGTTATCTGATGTTCTTGACCGTTCTGATGTTCTCTGATGAAAAGAGAGTCAATCGCATGCATGACTCTCTGTTTCTCAAGATTCATTCTCTTCTTTTTTTATTTTTGATTTTTTTGGGCCTCCAATGCCCTACACCATACAACACTAATTACAATCTCTAAAAACATATCTCTCTGCCCTGGCGGCCAAAAAAAAATTTGTTTAATATCTCAGGCGCCGAGTGGCGGGGGGGAGCTATGATCTTTAGGGTGCTGTGTGTGTGTGGCTGTGTGTGTGTTGTTGGTGGTCCTTTTCACTTTCTGTCTCGCTTCACGCTCTTCCATTCATTGTCACTTTCAAGTTCAGGTACTCTTTTTCTTTCCCTGCAGGAGCAGCATTGTTGAAAAGGGCGACTATCTTTCACATCCACTTTCCATCTCTCATCATTCTTTAGTAATCCAGTTGTTACAATACTCTCTCTGTATCCCTCTATGTTCTCACTTGGTGGATGGAGGGATCTTGATGACTCTTGTGGATGGAGAGTGGATTCTTGATGAATCTTGTGGATGACTGAACTCTTGGGGGCTCTTGTGATGGGGATGAATGAACACTTGGTGATTCTTCAACTACTAAAGACTGTTTATTCTTTTTTTTTAGATTTTTTTCTATTGTTTTGTTGTATTTTTTTCTATTTGTTTTTTGTATTGTTTTTTTTCTATTTGGTTTTTTGTATTTTTTCTATGGTAATTGAAATTCCAAAAAACATTTTAGTTGAAATTCCAAAAATATTTATTTGGAGTTAAGTTGTAAGTATAATTAATCACAAAAATTTAGTTAACTTTTTTTCTAAACTTTTTTTGATATGGATGACAATCATACAGATCAGAGAGACTGAATAATTGCTGTCATCTTCCACAACGATCTTACTCTTGTCTAATTAAAAAAATAAGTGACACCTGGGTGACTTTATATATGAGAGTAGATTAAAGGAAATGTCTAAATGACAAATCTGTAAGTTTTGTAAGGCACTAAATGGTACATGAAAGATCGATATGTTTAAAAGAGAGTTTTCAAAGCTGGTACGGGCAGAGATCCGAGGATTAAACTAGGGAGAATACACCAACATAGCTAACTTCTATGACATGATATAATATATGGCACTAATGCATTATTGTGTTAAACATATTGTATCAAAATGGACTTGAGGACCACTAAACTTACTAGTTTGGCAGTTACATTGTATCTATATATATATAGATATTGTTCTTACAAATATAGTTCGGAGTAGTCATCTATGGGTGGGATAAGACTGGCTCCTAAGGAAGAGAAGGATAGGATGAGACAACACACAAATCACTCACTGATTGGTTTGATGGGGTTTGAAGTGAGGGTGAGAGTGAGACAAAAAGGGGTTTTTGTTTTTTTTTTTTGTGGGTAAGTGTGTTTAAGAAGTTTTTTTGTTTCCTTTTTTTTTTTGCTGGGGGGGGGGCCCCCTTGGGAACTTTTTTTTTTTCCTTTTTTCTTTTCCCCCAATAAAAAGGACTAGAAAATTTATGGCCGAGATTATTATCCCATCACCTGATTTGTACAAGTGTAAGTCTAATTATCACATGTAACATGTAAATGTAGTCTGATACATGTTAGTGTGTAAATAAATATAACTATAGTAGTAATAGTATCATATATACTGTATTATTCCCAATATTTCATGTTTTGTATTTATTAAACAAAAATTTTTTTTTTTTTTTAAATAGATTTTTTGTTTGTCAATAAGTATTGTAAAACTCTGGAAGTGTATAATGACTTCAGTTTGCCTCTCAGTTAAATATAGGGAATAATACTTCTACAATGAGGGACAATATTCTTTTTAATATGTTATTGACAAAAATACTAGTAGTATATCCTGTATTCAATTCGTTTTCGTGTTCCCTTTGTAGTAATAGTGGCACCCTTATGAATCAGAAAACATACCAGTTATCAAACCCGGGTATGTAATTGTGGAATTAAAATGTTCACATGATTAAGATATAATAGTGAACTTGTATAAGGAATTAAGTCACTTGTTCTGTTTTAAGTTCCGGTGCTGCACTACCATATTGTACTGTAGGTACATATAATGTACAATATATATAATATATATATGTTGTAGTATATATCATGTACATGTTTAATAAACATGTAAGTTTTTTATGATGTGTAATTGTTTTTACATTACATGTACATATGTGTGTGTGTATTAGTGTAATTACAAGTGATATGTTTAGGGACTATAGTTGCCTTATGAGGATAGGGATACAAAAACAGATTTGTTTTTTTTTTATGATTATGTCAACAGGACTCTGTGAATAAGGGGGGGGGGGGGGGGATTTGTTTGGAAAAGGGGGGGGGGGGAAGGTACACAGATAATGTTAGCAGTCACATTTAAATCTTCGTGTTCAGTTGCTGTCTCTAACCTTTAGTTATTATAACGGAGACATATTATAAATTGATTAAATGAGAGATGCAAATTCAAATGTTACAGACGGATAAAACACAGCATGTTTATATCCATGGAACTGCGAGATTTGTATGCAAGTGGCTGTTTGTATTGTATCACAATCCCAACACTTATCACTGATATATCCAAATTGAAACTGTCTAACGTAATATGCTATGTTTGTCAATATTTAATGTCATTGTTCATAGAAATGTCCTTTAGAAGGCTATGTAAAACATAAGAGTGGCCCAAATATTTTCAGTCAATAGTCCTGGAGGCGACTATGTCAGTAATGTATCCTAAAATTCTTGAAATATTCCTCTCTCTCTCACCACACACACACACACATATCCCTATCAAGACAGTCTTTGTGTTTTTCTATTAAGTGGTCAACTAACACATTTAATTTAAGGGCCATCTCTTAATAGAGTGAAGGACTTGCATTGATTATTGCATCCAAACACACCTTATGGTTTGGCAGCAGTTAGCAGTTTGCTCGCTCTCTTGTTTCGATCAAGTTCGTGTTGAGAGTCTCTCTTTTTGAATTTCTTGCTCATAAAGATTCTAAATAACAAAAGTTTAAAATTAATAATTTTTACATAATGTAAAAAACATGTTTTATGTAGGAACTACAGATGGGGAAGTAATTTGTAACTTGAATGTGTTGTTGGCAGCTGGTGTTAGGTAACACAAGTGATGTGGGGTGGTTTCATTGCCTCATTAAAAGGAAAAAGTATGTGATTAAAGATACAAACAGTAGTGTTTGTAAACAGCATGTGATAATGAAGGGGAACCAAAAAACAAGACAACACATGTGGCATTACATGTGATGTATAAACATGTGGGTATTTCTCCTCCGACCACTTGGTGTCCCAAGTGGGCTTGTTAAGTGATCTTTTCAACAAAAATGTAAAGGAGGGTATATATTTACATTTATACTTGTTGAGGGAAAATCAAGTCTCTGTCTGTGTGTTGAATGTGGACAAGAATTACATGTAGTGTAGAATTTCTAGTGAAATGAGACTCAAGTTGTACATCATAGATATTTTTATACTTTGGAGGGAAAACAAGTTCTGTCTGTTGTTTAAGGGGCAAGAAATAAATGTAGTAGCGTTTTCTAGTGAAAGATACCTCACCTTGCACAATTCATAGTATTTGTACTATGTGTGAGGGAAAACAATGTCTGTCTTGTGTTTAAATGCTAACCAAGAAACACAGTAGTAGATTTTCTGTGAAAGGATACTATTGTACACTCATTAGAGATTGTATAATATACTGAGTAATAGTGGTATGTAGTTAGTTTTGTTGATAAAGTAATTCTTTTTTTTGGACTCACCTTCTATCTTTTGGCTTTGAACAAGCAACTATCACGCAAAGAACGTTGTCTTTCTGCATCTACTATACTGTATGAAGTTTAACCGTAAGGAGAAAATAAGGACATCTCGGTCTGTCTCTGTCTCTATTTCTACTTGTACCTGAGGTCAGATATCTCTCTTTCTTGTTCGTGTTCTTCGATCGTTTTATGAGTCGCACAAACTGCATCATCTTCTGAAAACTAAGTGACGGGTCATTGAGACAACAAGGAATCAATTAAGCATATGTATGAAGTATACCAAAGTTGTTGGTTAGATTCATTCATCTCTGTCAATTTTTTGTTCAATATGGGCTCTTGCTCTATGAAAAGAACAATATTATAGGTCAAGCTACAGCAAATCAATCTGTGTCACATAGGTTCAAATCTTACTAGGGCAATACCAATCTGGTAGCATGTGTAGTATACATTATAACCTAGCTGCACTTTCTCTTCAAAGTGCTACTCCGTAAACTGTCCAATTCCATCGAGGAACCAGTCTAGTATAATTTGATCTGCATTGTTTGAAGCTCATCCTTTAAGTGGTTTCAGTGATCGTTCATCTTGCGCAATGCTTCTCCTCTCTTGTAATTCGGATGAAAAGGGGTTTTTTTTGGAATGAAATTTCTGCAAGGATCTAATCTGTAACACAAAGAATATCAGCCATTAAGAAAGACTCCTTTGTACCTAGTTGTGTTCTGCTAGCTGTTTGGATCAGCCCCAAAAAAGCCCAGTTCAGATTTTTCATCACGGTTCAGATAATTTCACCTTTAAAATAAATATAAGCAACAGTGTGAGGACTAGTAAAAATTAACGTAGTGTAGGTAATGGACCATATAAGGAAATCCCATAAACATAAAATTATATGTATGATACTGAATACTAAACCTCTAACGATATGTTGCTTTTGGAAAACAGTCAGTACATATTACATGTCATGTATACTAGGTAACTTCAGTACTTGTAGTTGTAATATTATTCTATTATCTACCTGTTTCTGTAACACTCTTATTCAGCTTTAAAGTGGGTTGCGGTTTCGATCAAGGTCAATTCAAAAACTGGGGCATTGCGAGCATCAGCTTTTTCTGCCATCTTTTAGTCTCTTACGTAACAATTTCATTTGACCTTGAGTTCTCCGTTTTCTTGTTGTAGTGTCCACCTAAGGAAAGTGAAAAAAAATACGAAAGAATTATTGTTATGATATTCATGGAATTTATATAAAATGATGTCATTATTTGCTTGTAAAATCAGTTGAATAGTAGTTATTATTCTTCACATAAATGTGTGCAAGCAGTTGCATAGGTATATAGAAACTGCGCTTTTTATAGGCAGCATTCTCGCTAATAGCTCAGCTGGGAAGAACCCACATAATGTTTGCGCACATCAGCACATGCTGTCTAGTATTGCTTTGTTGTCATAGTAAATGAAATCGACAATTGTCAATGGAATTGAAATGGACAAGTGAGGACAATATGTTTGCCTTAACTCTAAAAGAAACACAAAAAAAAAAATTTGTTTTAAAAAAAAAAAAAACTGAGGGGGAAAAATTTGTGGGGGCTGGGGGGGGGGGGGGGGGGGGGGGGGGGGCACAATTATATAGCTTCGAAAAAATGTGCTTAAAAGCAATTTCTTTTCTTTAAGTAATTACTGAATTTTGTTTCAACTAGATTATTTACAAACAACAAGCTCTTCTACATTGCTTGATCACGCTATTTCAATGACCTTACACTCAATAATATGATATGCTTGCCTGGGTTTCATCTCTAAAAAAAAACATCCAATAAAAATCTCTCCAGACATTGATACC
>NW_024535252.1:0-13718 GCF_016097555.1 Gigantopelta aegis
AATATCGCCATCATGAGCTGGGTGTCATATCTTATTATAAAATCAGTAACTGTATATCTACAGTACATGTGTTACTGCTTCTGAGTATTATGTCTCTGCAGGAGCGCCTTGTCCTGTCTACTATGTACCTGTCACAATCTTTCCTACTATACTACTAATTATAAATCTTAACTTCACATAAGTGATACATCATTCTACAACTTCCAAGATGTAACGCACACTCTACATGGTACATTGAATTATCACCAATCGATAAGTAGAATAACACTAAAAGGGAATTGGTGATAATGAGCACCGTTATTCACGAGAAAGTTTCTCAATCTACATCCGTTGAATAATTTGGCATAACAACAACACACACAGGTATAAAATGTTAGTAGTATTCACAGATGAATGTACTAAATCCATTAACAATAGCAAATTGTGGAGTGTTTTGACAGTTTATTACCAATATAAATATTAGCTTGCTCTTTGTGGAATCAATATCGTCACAGATTACAATGGGTAATCAGTCCAGAATGGTTCAGGTTTTGGCCTCATTGTTCTTAAAACTGGTTTTTGATGTATTAATTGACCAATTCTTCATTTGCAAAAAATCAACCTCTTAGACATGTACTGGATTGTTTAGGTGGTAATGCATTTCATACTGTATTATAACACAACCACCTAATAAAACACAGTACAAGTTTCTATTATACAATCAAATTTCACATTTGGATTAAATCGTAAAGTTGTACCAGGAGAAAGGCAACTATAATCATTCAATCTAGTGGGAGGGCTTACAGATATATATTGTATTGTACACCATCATACAAGATACAGTTTATAATTGAAATGTGTTGTGTTCTACAATAACATTGCTAACGTTGGGGCAAACTTTCCTTTTCTTTGCTAAAACACACTGGTCTCTATTCTTTAGTAATGAACACACACTATTAGTACTTTATGGCAAAGCATTGATATTTAGCACAGATAACTATGAATTGTACTTTCTGGAGCAGGTTTGACTTTGCTACAGGTATACCACACCAGCAATGAATTTGAGATACTTGTTGAAATTGTATGGATTTTTTGCAAACAATTTGCTCAAGATTTTGGAGGAGGGTGTAGCAAATGGTTTGTTAGCCACTGCTGGTAATATTGAGTTTAAAAATTGTACTATATACCAACAATACAGCTACTATGGATCAGGTATGGGTACTGTTATGGATTTTCTTCTGTACTGCTAAGTTTTAAGTTTTTTGCAGACATTTCATTTGATTCCAATAAAGTACCCAAAAAGGTTGATACTTTTTCAATCAGGCTTATTATTAGTATATATTGAAAATGTTATATTTGAACAAATTGATGTTAGCTAATCATGACACTACTGGTTTATTGAGTGTCATAATAGTCAGTTAACATTTAATAAAAATGCCAACTTTGTAAACAATTCAGGGATTTTATGTGGTGGTATGGCTTTATATGATTCATCTCATTTAATCCAATGAAGAACAAACAAACATATCATTTGTCAATAATTATGCTAGTGAATCAGGTGGAGGAATCTTTGTATCAGAAACATTCATAGCTCGTGACTTGCCCACTTATTGTTTTTTTAGATTTGAACATGATCTGATACTAATGCAAAATTATATTTTCTTAATAATAAAGCCAAAATATCGGGTGATGTCCTATATGGTGGTAATGTGGATTATTGCTTAATGGACATAATTTCTCAACATTTTTAATTACTCCCAACAGACAGGACTATCAGTAGTGTCATCAGATCCCATTGAAGTATGCTTTTGTGAACAAAATATACCTAATTGCTCTGTTACTAACACTCAATATAACTGCAATGCCTGGTATTAATGTGAATATATCAATAGCTACTGTTGGCTCAAAGAGTGGTTTGACCAAAGTGTGATAAAACTGACAGGCTTGGATAGTTCATTCAAAGTACAAACTGTCAACACTAGACTAAATTCAATTGTACTGATGTTACATTTAGTGCAACAGCAAATAGTACAACGAATACAGTACCAGTCTATGTAACACTCGAGAAGTCATTTTTACCTTTATATGATCCTTTAGGTAAAAGTATTGAAGTTACTTTTCAGTCCTGTCCAATTGCTTTTCCATTAGATATTACAAATAATGCTTGTGCTTGTATATCTGAATTAGAGAAAAACACACAACAATAACATGTGACGTCAATACTCAAACTATAACTAGACATGGTGAAATGTGGATTGGTTATAATAATGACAATGATTGTGTTTATTGTTCATCCAAATTGCCCCTTTGATTATTGTAGTGACAATAATGTTAGTTTTACATTTAACATGACAGAGGGAACAATGTCTTAACAATCGATCTGGACTACTTTGTGGGCAATGTGATGAAGGACTTAGTTTCATGTTAGGTTCCAATCAATGTGGACAATGTACTAATAAACTACATAGCTCTTATCATTCCATTTGCTTTAGCTTTGGTATGCACTGGTAGCTGTCATCATTAGCTTTAAACTTAACTGTGTCTGTTGGTACAATCAATGGACTTATATTTTATGCTAATGTTGTCAAAATATGAATCACATTGTTATGAACACATTTTTTTTCCTAATGGTCCTGTAAATTTTTTTAGTCTTTTTATTTCCTGGGTTAATCTAGATTTGGGTATTGAGACTTGCTTTATTAATGGTATGGGTTCTTGTAGTAAAGTATGGTTGCAGTTTTTCTTTCCAGGCTATGTTTGGTTTCTACTAATATTATCATAATATTATCACGATATTCCAGTAAAGTGGTTCGACTTGTGGGAAGACAAGCAGTTCCAGTATTAGCAACTATGATACTACTATCATACACCAAACTGATACGCACTGTCTTCAGGTCCTTCACCACATTAATATTCAGTGTATTGATAAAGTTTTTTCAAATTCTACTTATTAAGGTGGTATATTGATTGCTACTGTAGAATATCTGAAAAAGTTGTCATCTACCATTGTTCCTGTTCTCACTGGCTATACTCATTTTACTTATTGTTCCATACACCTTCTATCTTCTTACTATACCATTATTTGAAGGACCTTTATCAAACCACATGTTCTGCTGCCAAAAGTTGTCAACATATATGAAGCCTTTCTCTGATGCATATGGAGGTCCATATAAGGACAAGTGTCGTTTTTGGACTGGATTTTTTCCTATTAGTTCGTGTTGTCTTAGCACTGGTTGTATCCCTAGATATTGATATTGCTGTTAGCTTGGATATGTTAACATCTATTTTAGTTGTTATTATCTTTATGTATTTTCCTTTGAGGGGAATATATCAAAAGCTTCCCTTGGTCTGTCTGGAGATTTTCTTTATTCTTAACCTTATTTTATTGTCTTCTATAAGTAAACAAACTTTTACTAATTCAAAAGTAGAACTATCAACCAAAATTTTGGTATCGCTAGCTTTTGTAGTTTCCTGTTGTATTTTGTTCTATCACATGTGGGATCGATTTAATAAAGTCATATTTACAAGAGCACATCAGAAAGATTTTTAAAACACGATCTAATATTCTACCCAATGATGATAACAAAATAGATCTCCAGCCAATATCATCAGCTGTTATCACATATTCATTAGTGCCAGAGTTACGTGAACCTCTGCTTGATGATGAAAAACAAATTTCTTTTATGAAATGAACACGAAAATGTATTTTAGTAGACATATTAATTGTCTTATTAATACATGTACATTATATAGTATTAAATAGAGTTTGATTTTAGATATGATTATGTTTTATACATGTAGTTTGCTGAGTGTGTATTACATTTAATGATTATTAGTTTGCATTCACTGATTGGTAATTGCTATTTATATTTTTGTAATTAAAAGATGTTTTTATCAATAAGAGTTTTATATAAAAATCAATAAATATATTGTCAATGATATTTTAAAAACATAGTAGTTAAGAATAAATTATATTGGTAATCAATTATTATATATCACAATAAAATTCTATTGATTGATTTACTAATATAGGGTTATACAAGTTGGCTGAGTCAAGCTTTCTTTGATGTAAAAATATCAACATTACACAGCTTTTCATTGCTAATGTAGTATGACAATATTAAGGGCTGTTTATGGAACCAAACATTTTGAACTATAATGATTTTATTATTCATATTATGTATTATATAAACGAATAAAAAATAACATTCGGGAATAGATCAAATTGATTTAGCAGTCATATAATCCAAGCTACCATCATTTTTTAAAAGTGTAAAGGTCACTTCTTATTGTACTCACCTAGTGAAGGCTTATCACACACAGTACAAGACACATTCAATATAATGATATGATTAATAAATAACCTTTCCATTTGATTTTGAAATATAATATTAATGTAGATGCAGAAGTTCCTTTAATGAATCCTAGATCCCCTACTTTAATATGTGAAACTAGTTCAGTGACTGTAGTATCAGTAGTAATGAGACAAGAATCACTACTGGATGATGAAGATGACTAAGCTTAATTTTTCTTACCATATAATACAATTGTTTTAATTCTAGCTCATAAAACTAATTTATGTTTGATTTATATAACCTTATATCTGATATGTAGTTAATAGCAATAGCAGTATGTAATGTAAATTATAATATCATAGAAGCTAAGTGGGTATTATGTACTACTAAATATACTGTTACTATTGTTATATTTGTTATTACTCTTAATTATAAAGGTATATTTTATATATAACTAACCCTTATTGTTATAAGTAACTAGTACTATCTAGTGACATATCATTGACAGTACAGTTTACACACTAGTGTACTGGTCACTTCATATTCTTCACTACATAATATGTAATATGATCATAAAAAGTGTGACACGTATTAATTAGCATTGTAGTATTACTTTTATTAATGAGTACTATAACAGGAACTCACAGGCTTAAAAAGGAAGAATATACTTTTTATTCAAGACCTTTTGTAGCCTAGGTTGTTCACTTTTCCGGAAGTATACGGAAACGTTATGAAATTGTTATGGAAATAATAATGAAGAAAAATATGTGTTCCGTATACTTACAAAGCAACGTGGAAGTTGAAAGCAGTTAAGTATGGGATGACTGAAGAACCAGCTGCTAAGAAATTTAAACTTGATGAAGGAAATTCTGTACTAGAACAAGACAGTAATAATTCATGTCATGACACAGAGTATGTAATAATATTATTTTTATTTTCTCCATATTTTCATATTCTGTGACTAAATCCTTTGAAAGATGACTGTGAAATACAGTCTTTGTTTTTCAAAGTCTAAAGTGTAAGTTAATGTCATATATTTCTAGTTGATATTCATTTCTTTTTATTTCTATTTTGATTGTTGGACATCAGGATCAGGCTAAAGATATTGATCTATTTCAAAGAGTCTGGGGTGTAAGTTAACAGCATACATTATTAGTTTATATTAACTCATAATAAGTTTAAAGATAGTATATGACAGTTACTAATTGATACTTAAATCTTAATTAGCCTTGACCACCAAAAAAAAAAAAAAAAAAAAAAAAAAATTTATACTATTGACATTTAAAAAAACCAAGTCTTAAGTAAACAAGGTTATAATTGTTCTTAACAGGAATGTTGTCCCTTGAAGAGACTACATTTTCACTACTGGAAGGTTGACATAAAATCCACACATGTGACAGTTGTGGGTGTTTCATGCTATAACCACACCCTCTAAGGAATTAAAACCACACCCATATGCAGACTTTGATACTCACTTGATGTATAATTATGTGATGTTATCATAATGGAGTTAGATCATAGTACAGAAGCGGCTAGATTCAAGAATGTTTTCATATGAATATTTTCATATGAATAGGTATATTATATATTCATGACAACTTTGATCAGATGAATGGGTGGAGTAAAAATTCATACACAAAAAATTATTGTCTCTCTACTCAGCCATGCTATTCCCATATCTTTATCAGGTCTGACTTTAACTACAGATGGGCACCTTCTATATTAGAATACTTGTGCTTGTCTCATACTATATATTTTTTTTAGTGTTATTATACCAACCTCTATATTGAGGAGACATGTTCTAGTCCATACTAATACTTTAGTGTATTATACAACCTCTATATTAGGACACTTGTTCTAGTCCCATACTAATACTTTAGTGTATTATATAATCTCTATATTGAGGACACTTGTTCTAGTCCCATACTAATACTTTAGTGTATTATATAATCTCTATATTGAGGACACTTGTTCTAGTCCCATACTAATACTTGTATGTATTATACAACCTCTACATAAAGGACACTTTTTCTAGTCCCCATACTAATACTTTAGTGTATTATATAATCTCTATATTGAGGACACTTGTTCTAGTCCCATACTAATACTTTAGTGTATTTATACAACCTCTATATAAAGGACACTTGTTCTAGTCCATACTAGTACTTTAGTGTATTATATAACCTCTACATTGAGGACATTTCTATACTAAAATACAATGTATTATATGTCTCCTGTATTGGACATTGATAATATATTGTGTTAATTTACCTTTAATTAAAGGAAATGTCCTTTTAAACTTTAACCTTATAGATTGTAATGTTCCGACAGTAAGGTATTATATTCTATCATACTAGGGAAAAGTATTTTAAACAAATTAGGTATAATATAGTATTAGTAACTTTAATGATACAATGTAGTCCCTGGATAACTAATGTTTAAATCTTTGAGAGTACTGACATTATTAATACTAGGAATAACAGGGTGTAGCTCTTTCTGTATAGGTTAGATTTAATGACAAATGTAACTTTGATCTGTTAGTCTATCCAGGATAAAATAAACTTTAGAATTTTGTAGTATAATTTTTATCTAGCTAAGACTATAAATTTTGCATTCTATAATACACTAACATGGTTTTTCTTATAATCAATTGTTTCATTTAGCTACTATTCTGGAAAGCAGTACTAATTTGTGATGTAAATAGCTGCAGAACAAGCCATAGTTCTTCTACTTGAGCTAACAAAGGAAACAGATGATGAGGTATTAAATAGTGTCAGTGGTCTATTTTATTAATGATGTGGTTTTTAGTTATTGGACTGTGAAAAGTTTGAAGTGATATGTGGTGTTGTTCAATAGCAGTTGATGGTAATCAATATACTGGAAGACAAGAAAGGTACCAGCAACATTCTTGTTTTAGAGATAATTATTACACAGACAGTAAAGGTATATCACACTGTAGGCAGTACTTCAGTGACACATGAGAACCTTGGACACTGTCCTTAGTATAGAGGTGTCCTTAAAATAGAGTGCACTAAAGCATTAGTATAGGAATAAAACAAATATCACCAATATATAAGGAGTCCCTTTAAAGAATCTTGGCTATTAAGGACATCAGTAAATTGTATTGCCTTAAATGCATAGACTGAGAATGTCCCTAAGCAACAAATAAAATTTGCTTAGAAACACTTAACTTAGATTCTTGGTCAAAGTAAGATTATTTAATTGCTCCACCCACTAATCACGACCAATCTAGGTTAGTACAATACAGTACAATTACAGACTCGTTGGCTACTGGCAGTAGAACCCACTTTAAGTATTTTAACCCTTTTATGATTCTCATATTGAGTTCCATTTTAGAACAAATAATTATTACACAATGTATTTTAACTAGGAACTCCACTATTAGTACAATAGGAATCTAAAGCTGAAAAAGTAAGTACAACTAAACCCCTGTCATAACAAATATTAAGTCAAAAATTATCAGCATGATTGTTATTATTTTAATATTTACCGGCGGCTTTCCATTATTAGAAATTATTTAATCCTGTAGTTGCTAAGTGGAAGTCACAATTTTAAGGGAACAAAAAGACAAACTAGCTGTTTATAATAAATAATTCATTATCATATTACATTATAATTGTTATTGTTATAAAGTTCATTATATTATTATTGATTGTTTATTAATTTATTTATGACAAAAAATTATAATTTAATTGTATCTTAAATAAAGATGATATGACCAGTAAATTAAAACGTGACACATTAGTTACCATGACAACTATGTCAAATAAACTTTATTCTTGGGTCTCAAAACTAGCTTAACATAACAAGTGAGTGTCCTGTATCATATTCTAACATATATATGTATACAATAGAACATGTATATGAGCTGTTTACTATTGTATCTAATTGCTACTGATCATGTCATTACTTCAGTATTGTGTAGTTAGCCCCTCTCATAACTTCTAATGACACTGTTGAATTTAATCTCTACTACTGGTAGCGCTACTAATGTACCTCTTAAAAAAATATAACAGTAATTAGTGATACATAGTGACTAATACCATTTATTGTGACTTACAAAGAAGAAAACCTTTTAACACATCAAATTAATCATTATTAATTAGTCTTTTCAGTAACTTAATAATTTCATAAGAATTTTGTAAGCACAAATTAAGTTATTGCAGTTATGACACCATTTGTGTGGTCATATTTACAACTATATATTAGTTATATAATGAATGGTATTTTGTTTAACATAACTATTAACCATAAAGTTATAATAACAACATCAATTTCTGATCTGATCTGTTCCTTTAAAATTTTCCTTATTATAATAATAATGCTAAAGGAACATTATACTTTGACAACAATAAAGCTGACATATCTGGTGATGTCTTGTACGGTTGTAAAATCTTTTAATTGTATGAACTTTGAGTTTGATCACCAATTTCATTACCTTCAACAAACAGGTTTATCTGCACATAGTGTCATCAAATCCAATCCTGTACTCATTTACACTTTGTTCCATTACACTTTTCTACCCTTCTTACTATATCATTATTTGAAGGACCTATATCAAATATATGTTTTGTGAAGGTCCATATTATCATTCTTGAACTAATTTTTATTACTACTATGTATCACCTTAGTCCTGGCTGTGTCTCTATATATTGACACTACTATAAGTTTGAATGTATTTACATGTATCTTAATTATTGATGTTATCATATATAGTATTTGAGAGAATATACCTACTATTCCCTATGCTTTATTTGGAGTTGTCTTTCTTTCTCTCACCTCATATTAATAGCACATGTGAATATACAAAACTTACAAAAAACTTCAAAGTCAAGGTAAGTGTTAAGTGTTGCTTAGTATCAATATTAATTGTTGTATTCTGTGGTATTATACTCTATCATGCCTGGGATCATTTGTTAAAGTCTCGTTCGCAACAACTAATTAAAGAAGTGAAAAAGATATTCAAGAAGCCTCCATCACTTTCTTATTCTCAATATATGCATGCATGATTGACAATCACATCATTAACTATTAGGATGTAAGTAGTTATAAACTTCATACTTAATTACTATCTTCTAGAAGTTCAACAGTTAATATTGAAGACCATTGTCTGTGCAAGAGTCCCATATACCACACATGACTATATTATAGTTTTATGCAAATTGCCTTTTGTATAAAAAAATAACAAAAATGTTTTTAGTCTTTTTTCTTTGCTTTATAAGTGGCATTTAATCTTGTAAATACAACAATAAAGTGTTCTATTACTTTTAAAGTGCAAATGGTACAACAAATTGTATCTTAAGGAAGACCCACTGACTATAGGATTCCACATATGATATAGCACAAACTCAAAAGACTCAAAAGATCCCAACAATAACATAACAAGGACATTTTATAAAGTACTTTGCACAGATCACTAAGGGGACAGGAATTATACACAAGATAATAATATTCATAAGTATATACAACACAATATCAAAAATAAATACAGTACATACAGTATGTAGTCTAGTACTTTATCGGGAAATAGTCATTCTTTAATTAGTGTAATGTATAAGTCAATAGTAATCTAGGTTATGCTGGTGTGGTAGATTTTAATGAAAACAGAATGAAGCCAATTATCTCTGCCTGCTAAAGAATCCCCAAATATTAATAATACAACTCCTAGTTGTACGTCTTACTTATATAGAATAGATTACCACACCAAGAAACAAATTTTAGTCCATGTTCCATGTACAGTGTGCTCCTAAGAAAGGAAGATCTTGTCCTGGATCATGGACTCAAGAATACTATGGATACTTGATGACTAATTGATTTATTGATAACTATTGTATGTAATGACCATGAGAGGAATGCAGTCTAGTCCGTTAGTTAGAAAATCAATGAAGATTACATTATATATAGTGTGAAGCACAATTCTCATTTGAAACCATTTTAAAAAGGTGCAGAAGTTATTCATGATATTATTATATTACATTATTTATTATATTATTATGTTGCATTTATTAGTTCAACAGTAAACTTATAGGCTATTGTGTAGTCCATAATCAGGCTAACATTTAGTTTAACTATCCTATAATAATGATACGTAAGTGTTCATTGTTTGGGTTTTAAGTATACCATCATATCATTGATATTAACATGATCTACATGTGCAGGATCTGCATTTTCATTAAAGAATGACTATTTCTTCATTAATTGATTTATTGATAACTATTGATACACATACTAACCTAGTTAGACTTCCTAATTAGTATTTACTATTGAACTATATACTACATAATAAACTTTAATTTGTTAGTTAGTTTACTGACTAATGGACTGTATTGTAACTATTGTGGTTTATTGACTAGAAAAAAAACCACAAGCTTTGACTTCCAAATTAGGTCACTATTAAATTTATACTTTATACATAATATACTTTTACTATACTCTATTGTATATGTGACTGATATACTTCTTATCACTATATATAATACATATGATGAGAAACATTAGTTTAATGTGATTATAACCTGATACTATATATATATATATATATAATATATATATATATATATATTATAAACTACACATCATAATGTTTTCATTACTACTCCAATATTGACTTTGGGCTGAGCTGCTACTATGGAGTTCATTAAGAGAAAGTTAGTAGTCCATGAAGTTTGAGGCAGTAACCCCTGTTAATAGTTGATGTAATAATAATATATTTTTATCACACATTTTTATCACACAGGTCTATAATGCTAAAAAAAGGAAGAAAGAAACATATCTGCTAAGTTCCAATGGCAATACTTTCATATAACATAGAGTTACGTCCTGTTTTTTTTAAATTTTTGAATATCAATATGACAAAATGGGTATTGTCAGAGTTAATTGTTTAGGTAAACACTTTCCAGCAAAAATTCAATGATATTTATAATATTGTAGGGATTCATTAACCAAAAGTCAATGTATCCAATGAAACAACAACTTTTAGATAATATATAGATGCAAATGTCCTTTTGTTTGTAATATGGGAGTGATCCTTAATACAATTCCTTATTGTTCATTGTAATTTACAATATAAATGTTTAACAACATTAATACAGTCTAATATTGACTATGACAATATGTTACATATCATTCATATTTGGCTTCACTTTGCAGTGTAATAACAATAATAAGAAAATAGCATTATCATGTAATTTAAGTGCTGCAATATTCTATTTAATGTCTTATTGCTTGCGTGTGTGATATATAGTTGCTTTTTCTATTATAACAAACTGTTAATGTTATGTAAATCTAGTGACAGATCACTTGACAATTACAAATGGCATAAAGTCACCTTATACTTCACTTACCATGTGACTGCTTCTGATTATAACAGACATTTTGACACAAAACAAAGCTTTTAATGTGATTACTGTCAATAATATTATTCTTAAATATGTTTATTTAGTATACAGACTACATGTTAATAAATTCTTCATTTTGTTTAGAAATGTAGTTATAAAGTTTTCTGCACTAGTAAATACAAGAGTAGCTGGTATATATTGCATTGTCAGTGTTTATTATATTTATAATTATATTATTGATACAATAAATAAATACTACAGTCGTGTTCACTGAAGTTTTAACTAACAAAATCTTAATAATAAAAATTCACATTAACATGATATCACTACTATATATAATGCGTTGTTGTTGGGTCCACTAATTGGGTTTATTTAATCATATATGTTTATACTGGTTGCATTTAACAAACTTATTTCATGTAGAAAGTAAACATTTTTTTGATTACTAATGTATTTTGGAATTAACTGTTCATGTAGTTTATTATTGTTTAAATATATAATGCTGAACCAGAATTGGTACTATTGAGTTTTATATACTCTTCAATGTATTTTGTATGGATATTGTGTAGCCATAATGTTTATGAATTATTTTTAAAAGTAAATTGAAACAGTAACATACTACTAATATAAGTAAACCTCTTTTTAATTCTGTTATTATAAATATGTGTAAAGTTACTTCACATTAATAACTTTTTAATTGTCATAGATAAGTACTAGTAAAGTTTTTCACAGATATATATATATATATTATATATATTATATATATATATATGGGAGTGATCCTGATATATTAGTATGTATTGCTAAGGTATATTATTCATTTTGATATAGCAACAAAGTCTAATGTTAACTCTAACATCATTTACTGATTATATGTCATTCATATAATCATTGTATCTTATATTTAATAGTATGGTAGTAAGAATAACAAGATAATTGTATTGTCTTAACAATTAGATTATACAATGTTCTATTTACTGTGTTATTGTAGCTAGTGAATGTATTATTATAAAGTTATCATTTCTATTATAACACAACTGTTTAATATTTACTTACATCTGTGACAGACAAATACTGTAGAGGTCCCGTTCTTCTTTCACTGTATAGGTCACTGCTTATCACAAAACAAACTTTAAATTTATTATTTATAAAGTTATTGTTTCTACTACAATAAACATTTTTGTATACATCTAGTGGCAGATTAATTGACAAGATCATAAATACTGTACAGGTCATCCCTTCCCTACTGACTACATGACTGCTTATATCATAACAGACACATGACACAAACAAGCTTTTAAGATGATGGTACAATCAATAATGATATTAGACGTACGCGAAAAACGCACTCCGTAGTATAATTGGTACATAAGCATGTGTGATTAGTAGTGGTGTACAAACATGTGATTTATGTAGTTTATAGTATTTTCTGCTAGGAGATCCTTAGTGATTGTCTATCATATAATCTAAGTGTTGTATCATATTACTGATCACAATCAATAATATGATACAACACATTTTTGTATAGTTTAAATATGGCAAGATGCCTGTTAGGTAAGAAGCAATCACTATCAGGTAGTGAGAGGAGACAGTCTCCATTGTTATTAATAGCAAACCTAAGAGCAACTGTACACCTTTGGCTAATTCCTATGAAACAACTACTGGAGTTTTGTAGTATAGCTACCAGTAAAATTTATTTGGAGAGTAATTCCCTACAATGTTGACCTAAAGTAACTCATTTCCGTTATAAAAGGCTACTTGAGTAATGTTATCACATTTATACTTTAGGCAGGTGAGCTTTCATTTTTACTGACCATAGTTTAAAAAACATTCTAGTATACCAGAACACAATCATAATAACACCACCTAGTGGCATTTAATGCATGAGGCTAACACGTAGCAATTACTTATGTGGTACATAGATTTATTTATTATTTATATAATGTACTATCATATCTATCACATGAACTTGTAACGATTTACTTTTGGTACTTTGCTCACTGTATTGTGCTGCTAGCAGTTTTCTCAAGCTAGTAAATCCAAAGAAATAAAACATTGATCTGCTCCAGCTTCAACTTCTGTTCAA